>NW_024882446.1:0-277611 GCF_019059575.1 Amphibalanus amphitrite | reverse complement strand
CGCCTCCCAACAGTTTATTTTTGTACATCGATTTTAGATGGAACGTGGCCAGAGCGCTAAAGCATCATAAGTGTGCCGGTGTGTTGGTACCCCCTCAATGCTGCGCAATGTACCACCTGTGACGTTGACCTTCAATGGAGATGTCATTCCAGACTCAGGAGTAGTTAAAAACCTCGGTGTTCAACTTGACAGGTATCTAAATTTTGAGGCTCAGATTGACAATATGTCCCATAAGTGCGCCGGTATTCTGATAGCCCTAAGTCACGCACGTCACGTCATACCTAGACCTGTGTTAAAGAGCATCACAGAAGCTCTAGTGTTATCCATTGTGCGCTACTGCATGTCGGTGTATGGGTCTTGTACTAGCACACAGCTGCACCGTGTACAGAAGACAATCAACTTCTGCGCACGTGTCGTGACCGGGAAAAGGCGATGTGATCACATCTCGGGTGCCATATCGAGCCTCGGCTGGCTCACGGCCGAACAGTTGGTGGCTTACCATACCTTGTGTGCAGTCGAGCGGACGATGAAGTCAGGTCATCCGGACTTTCTTCTTAAGACCTTCGGACAGCGAGCCCACCAGCGGCATGATCATAACACCAGGCGAGCGGACTCGTTTACCCTTCCGGCCATTCGTGTGGAGGCCGGCAGGCGGCGACTCTGTTACCGCGGTGTGTCGCTGCTGAACGACAGCGGCATTGAGCCTGGCACTTTGTCTTTCCGGGCAGATGCCAGGCTGTTCGCTGGATCTCTCTGATTCACGATATCGGTTCTGGTGCGAGTGTATGCATGGTATGCGAATGTTTGTAGTCATTTCCGTGTGTCTGTTCCAACTTCCCATTGTATTACCATTCAGACGCGAGTAAGTGAAAAGCCATGTAATCGTGGATCTTATTCAAATAAATCTGTTCTGTTCATAATCATAGGCGGCGGCCGGCGGAACAGGCCGAGGGCACCGAGGCACCGTGCCCTCTTTGATTTTGGCATTTTAACATTAGCCCTATGGCCGTTGCATGGAAAGAATGAGACCAAAAGTCGGCAATGCCCCCTTAATTGAAGGTGTTCCGCCGCTACTGATGTTAATCTCAATTTCAATGTAACGAATCAATGACATGGAAAATGGCATTTTCTGCGACATTGACCTGAGGTCAAATTTATTAAGCTGACCTTGTTAGGCCAAGAAGACGAGAGAAACGCAGTGCCGGTAAAATCAACGTAATAAAAGGTTGGTATCAGCTTAAAATTTTTTTAAAGAAAAGACGACTTCCGAAGCAAGCCAATTGTTCAGTTTTTGCCCTTTGGAGGCTTAACCCTAGTTGACCTTAGCTCAAATCTGAGAACCTGAAAGATTTTCGAAAGAGCTATCGAATTCGCTTTTCCGCGGCGCTGTAGCTTCTTTGGTTCCCGAATTATGAACCAATTTGTGAAGTTGTCAAAATCGGGGGCCAAAATTCGTCATCATTTTACTTTTGGTGACCTCCAGTGACCTCAGCGATGACCTGATCAAAAATGACCTGTATGATTCTGAAGAAAAATAGCGGTCTATAGATTGATTTTACTGCGTCTTTCCAGCTTTGCTACATTCCAAGATAACCTGGTGTGGCCGAATACACCTCCCCCCCCCCCAAGTTGGCTGAGGGCCACCCGGGCGCGGGTTAATAACATGGCGCAACAGGTTTTGTTATCAACTTGTCCTTTTCACACATAGGCGACACTAGATATCACAGCCAACGCCTATCACCAAACTGGTGGTGGGCTTTGGCCAGCGATCGCCGATCGGGGCCAACACGGGCTCTTACTCGTCCACAATCAGCAAGAATGATGAACTACAGCTGCTCCAGACCGGCCACTTCAATCCAGCGTGTAATCTTCAGTCCACATCAGAACCACTAGTGAAACTCTACTGAGTGGGCCAACTGCACTGCATCTTTGACCTCCTTTGCAGCTCTGGCTTTTCAGAATTTGAACAGCCTTCTCTTTCCCACCCTTCTGTGCTGATGAATGATGATCCTTTGGAAACCTGGAAAAAGACAGTACAGACTCAGGGAGATGAAACTGTTTTGCTATGGGTCTGTTCCAGTCGCACTTCCTAACACATCTAAACTCCTCAAAGAGCAAGATAGAGGAGGTTGGAGCAGGGCCCTTCTTGGCTTTGTAGGGGCGAAAGCTGCCACTGGAACAGGGAAGCAATCTTGGAGGAGTTAAGAGGTGTTAGGAAGTGCGACTGGAACAGACCCTATGACAATGTCTGTGCATAGAGCAAGCAGATGGTAGAAGTGGTCAATTGGTGAGTGGAACAAATGCAAATGTCAGGAAAGCAGTCATATTTTGTGATAGACATGATGCAGATGTTGGCCAAGCTGACAAGGCAGATATAATTACCAGCTTGTTATACTAGTCTATAACTCATCATATTTTCATGTTTAACAGAGGGAATATAATGTAAAAAAAATTCTTAGCCAGATGAAAGTAGATAATATAAGTTCTATAGAAAAATGTTTATGTAAGTAATGTAGGATTTGTGGTCTTTAGAGGCTAGGTAAATGTGTTCCCTGTTCAACAATTCTTCAGCATTCAGACATTGATGTTAATGTACAATGTACCTACATGCATCAACATACCTGTTGTGAAGTGATTCTGGGCTGCTTTCCTGAGCAGTTGATGGCCACCACTGGAATCTTAAAAACACAGCTAATTTTTTTCCATTTTGTTAACTATGACTGAGGATCTTCTGTGCTGAAAGAGAGATAGACAATAGACATCAGCTGATAGACATTGTACAATGTACAACTCATTTGTGAAACAAGATCAATTCCATTTAGGGGTAGGTCGTAGGATAATGGTGACATGAATGAATTTCAGTTTTCACTTTTCACCAGTCCAGGTACCTGGTGACAAAATGAAATATTGTAGGAGGTATCAATGATAATGTTTCTGGTAGAAAATGCAGGCATTTTAGAATTCAGTTGAAGCTTTAGATGGAGGATTTTTGGAAAATATTTGCCACAAATAACATTGGAATCTCAGAAACAAAAATCAAATCTTACTTGATGTCAAAAACAAATCAAACTAGCAGCCCAAAACAAGTTATTGAAAATATAAACACAGGTAACGTTACAACAAAACTGAGTCAAAACACTCAAAACTAAGTGTTTCAATGAACGCAAGATTGATGTGTGTCACAGAAGCAGCTGTCCACTGTAAAGCAGAGTGGGCACAGCATGGTGAAAGCAGGAAGTGGTGCACAAAACTGAATTAAGAAGAGTGCCCGACTAACTGTATCTACATCCCTTTACATGTAGGTACTTACAAAATTTGAGCACAATCAGCCAAAACTTAACTGTGAAGGAGGCCATGCCCACTCGCACATGAGAGGTGTGCAAAAACATGCCTGTAATACCTTATGCCTAGATACGTAAAGATGAAAATGTGTTGTGTCTGTGTGCCTGGTTAGTGGCATGACGTGACATGACTATCATCATTACCTGACAGTACAATTATCATGATATTATCATTATTGCAATTGTAATAAATAATGATCAATTGAACTTTTCTTCTCACTTTATATAGCCAAAATACCTGAGATTTTTTAATATCAAGTTTGCGGGTACTCCAAAATCGTAACTTCTGCTTCCTCCAGTACTTTATAAGTTTGCGCAAGACTATTATCCATTAGATGTAGGGACGATCATGACCACTTGACTAAAACATGGTTCACTTGGTTCTTACAAGCCTGTTAACTCACTACACAAGGGGAGGGGGCACTGCAAAAGGGTGTGGAAATCGCCACATTTGTCTCATGATGTTTGATGCATAATAATCGGTATCAAAATATCGTCGTATTAGTATGCAAGGTCACCAAAGAATGAGCCAACGTTATTTATCAAATATCAAAGCAAATTGACAATATCTAGCACAACGAAACACATAATTCAACACCTAACGATGCCGGCCGAGTCCCCGATACCACCATAGCGACCGCTCAAGTCCAACTGGCCGGCAACTGGCCAATCAGGGAGCTTGTTTGTCATTTCTGGGTGGGATTAAAAAACATGCGAGGGGGCCATATGCAAGTTCGGGGTAACCTCCATCGGTTAGAGAGAATTCGAGATGATTTTGATGTTAGGTTCGAGTAGGCTCTAAAGTCCCCATAGGATCTTCAAAGATCAAATCTTAGGCTAGCGTTGAGTCTTCCGGCAAACAAGTTTAGTGGTAGATTCTTACTGGACCTATATCAATTAACTTTGCATAACTGGTTAAAATTTTAACGTCTCAGACTACCGCGAACTGGCACCCAGCACGTGCTTTTTTAGATAAGTTAATAAACTTCGCCATGCACTAAAACCATAAGTAATGGGTTTATTGAAGTCAGTGATCCTGCCAAATTTTTCTTATCAATTTTGAATCGAGCTACATTGAAAAACAAGTTTTTTGCATTTTTAACACATTTGGTTTTTTGTCCTTAATTTCATTATCATTATCAGTTATCTCTACCAAAGGCGCAAATAGTTTGCAGGGGCGTGCCATGCATGGGGGCAGAGGCATGCTCCGTGCACGGAGTCGTGCTGTGTCCTCAGACATCAACAATGGCATGCCCGGCACCGTCTAACGGGACGGCAGGACAGCGGGCCGGTTACCAAAAATGTCCATCTCGCTGTGATCGCTGCACAACTGCAAACGGGTTCCCGAGGGACCCTCTCAGGCGACGAAGGCCTCGAAGGAGGCACGTGATTTGTCCAAGACCTCTGAGGAAGGTAGCTTGGAGCGAATCAAGGTTATGGAAACCAGGTAGAACACTCCCGACGAGAAGTCGATACAGCGATGAAATTAGTAGCCGCGACTCCGGTGGCAAAACAACCTCAGGCTGCCATGGTAACGGGGCAAATGTTGCATGAGTGCTCATCTAATAACTCATTTTTCAGCAAATTACTTCAGGTAAAAAGGCAAAGACGCTTATTGGGCCAGTAGTAGAATGAATTGCAGTTTTCTTAAATGATCAAAGTTTTTATCAGACTGGCCCACATACCAAAACAAAGTACCATGAAAATAAAGTTTTAAACTGAACCCTCCGTGCTGCTATAAGTTACCTTTAACGCCCTGACCTCCAAAATCGTCACTGACATCAGCCTTTGAGCGTCGAGCATGGAGTTACGCTGATTGGTCCAATTACTGTGTTTATCGTTTAGGATGCTCACGGTGCTGGATAGCACTAGCGCGTGTCGCTATTTTTCGTAATGTTGAAAGGCCGAAACGCACCCCCTGGAGCGGATGGAGGTTCAATGTGAACTGGCAAGACGGCATCCACTTTGAGTGTGTTTTTATGATTTATTAAAATTTTAACCGGAATTCTCGAAAGTGTGGTCGCGGACCCTGGTGTCTGTGAAGCAGCAGCATATAGCAGCACCGAATAAATTGGGTAGTGAGTGGCATGATTTTAAACCAAAATGCATTGCTGGTACCTATAGCTAACGGTCCTGGCAATCCTGGGTCTAGCGTGGCCCTCCTGCCAGCTTCCAACCTACCTGAACAAAACCGTTTGTCGAATGGTCAACTGCTGAAAAATTCGTTGCCACTCAGTCACCAGTCGGATACCTTATTCAGTTACCCACGTTACGGGGCGACAAGGGGACATGGCCACGACTTTTTATGTTCCTTTCGTACTAAGCTAGCCGATCTCGCCTGAGACAACCACCAGTGGAGGTCCTGACACTTCTATGTGTGATTGCGTGGGATTTTTATCATGGCGACCGATACGACATATTTTTTTCAGTTTGGGGAATATCGCAATTCTTCTGATCAATAAAAGAAAAGGTAAAGGCCAGTAACAAGCCAAAACGGTAAAAAGCTTGGATCTTGGTTGCTGAAGCGCCAGATTCCGTCTAACGAATTATTTTTTTATAGTGCTGTCGCGTATTCTTTTGATATATCCACTATCCAGCTCACTGCTGTATTGTCCAGGAGCTATGGGATAGCCTGTCAGCTATTCATGCAAAAGCTGGGGTTCCCTTGCAAAGGATGACAACATACTGCAGCGTAAACACTTAGCAACATGCTGCAAGTAATAATAGACGACATATTTTCCTGAATGGCTATCGCTCAAATTCACTAACAACAGGCCCTTTCACAATTTCTATAACAAGGACAGACGAAGGTCCCTTCTGTTTCGACTACCACAAGCATGCGAGACTGAGTGCCTGTTGCACGAATAGAAAACTTCTATCAGTACCTGCTTTCGTTTTTTTTGCAGTTTTTTTACGTTTGGCGATAGGTCATACAGCCAATTACATTGAGGTAAGCCATCCGTAAGAGCATCGCCAGTTCAAGCAAACTCAAAACGAAGTACCTACTCTTACATGTTTGACAATGAGGGTGACGACTGAAGTCCTGCGCTTCAGAAGAAACACGTTCTTTCATGTGCAATATTCAGTTGATTATTTCTCTTTGCCCTTCCCCTCCTCTTTCTTCCCTCTCTCTCACTCTCTCTTTCTCTCTCTCTCTCACTCTTTCCCTCCCTCCATCCCTCCCTCCCCCCTCTCTCTCTATCTCCCTCCCTTCTCCCTATCCCTTCCCTCGAAAATATACATAGTACCTATACTGGTGCCGCACGGCACCACTACTTTTCTACAATATCACTTTTGTAATTTTGTTCTGCCTGTCGCATCTCAAGAGTTCAAGATTCCAAGTGGAGGAACAGCGTCAACAGCGAAGCCTACTGATCATCATGAAACGCATCGTGCCATTGACTTTCGTTGACGCTTCCCATAAATCAACAACTCACAATGATAAGAGGCTGTTTATGGTGGATCAAAGCTGCCGGTCGGCCCCTTCATTCCCACCAATGCGGCACTATTACCGCAGAATCCTGGTACCGTAAAGTGGGGCTATTTGAGACAGTGGGGCTATTTGAGACAGTATTTAAAATCGCTATAAAATGAAGATCGCTTGATTCTTTTGTGATGTTTTGCTTCAGTGAGGTGTGGAATCGAGCAGTAAATCGCCTAGCCAAAAATTGAGCATAAATTTCCAATGCTTTTTATTTTATAGCAATTTTAAATACTGTCTCAAATAGCCCCACTGTCTCAAATAGCCCCACTTTACGGTATATCTGTATCGCAGAATCCTGGTATATTTGTATTCCAGAATCCTGGTATATTTGTACTCCCATGGAATCCGGTGGCCGTGCCCAGTTCCGTCTCACGTTAGAATATCACAAACATCGTTCATCTTGTTCGGCGTGTGATTAACGAGCATGCGAACCAGCGGCGTTTATCAGGAAAAGGTCCGTCTTTGTCTGTCATCGGAAGCAGCATTCTGTCACTAATGGAGCTTCAAACGCTTCGATTCCCAACCGATCTGCTAGCTGAGTGAACAATGTGTTTCATCTAAATCACACCCATGTGCTTCAACATAAGATCTCATGAAGTAAATTTTACCTAAAGTGACTGCGAAGATGTTTAGCTGAGAATAATTGAAGATATGCTGCGCTTATATTTTACGATCTGTAAGTCAATTTCGATGGCTGACGCCACTTTCGCTTCTTATCAATTGCACATCTTCGACGCAATACAAACCACTAATTTATAACATTGTCACTGCACGGCATTGCACGCGCGAATAGCGGCATGATAACGTGTTACAAAATATGTCACCGCATACATGGGTGGAGCTTTTCCAGGAAAGTTGGTGGGGCAAAAAGTTGTCAAACCTACAATGTCCGATTGTTAAGTTAGATAAAATTCAACAATGAATCAATTCTTTTCATTACAGAGATAATATTTTGCATTACACAGACATTTCAAAGCTCCTCAATGCGAAAAACATAGGTTTGCTAAGCAGTAAAGTCCTGCAAATCGGCTTAAGTTGGTGGGGCAAAACGCTTATTGGTGGGGCAAAATGGCAAGTTGGTGGGGCAGGCGCCCCACCAAGTGAATAGGAAGCTCCACCCTTGACCGCATACTTCTCTTCAGTATACGTTACTGTCCAGTCTGCACAGTATGCCAGCTGCTCCACTCTGTCTGTAATGGGCTGAAGTGGCTACCCGATCAGAGTTTATCTCTTTATCTGCAGAGCGCTTGGCAATCTGGCCATCGCTTCATAGCAATGTGTGGCGGCCAACTGAAATTAAATGTGTAGGCGTCTCTAATTGGACGTGATCTGTTTCAATTTCACCAGCTGCATAGCGTGGCCTCAGGGCGCGAATTGATCATGAACAGATGTGCGCTGGGAAACGTTTCAATTCAGCACATCAGCGACATAACAACTAGTATGGCTGACGCCTGTTTTGCTGCTCATGCCATCTTACGGTCAGGAAAGAAACTATTTCATTGTTGTTGCTTTATACGGACAGATAACTTTCTCATTTTTGTTTCCCCAACACTGAGGTAGAATATTGTGGGACTGGAAACAGTTGTGCTGAGATGCTGCGCAAAAGGTCACCGCTCATCACTCAGAATCGCAGATTTTGGCATCCATTAGTCGCTGTAGCTGAGACACTAATCAGATGTAATCCCTACACCGTCTACTCATCCGGTACTTTTTTCCCAGTAGTAAGCCAAACAACATGATGTTGACTCTCCATCACACGTTTTCACCCGCTAAAATAAAAGTCACCATGATCTTCATCTTTCAGACCCTAGATCTTGAGTGTGTTTTGCTATCATCGTGTTACACTAAAGAGACGCATGGTTATAATGTAATGTAACCATCAACAATGGCTTGATAACTGTACCGACCCGTTATAGCGGCAAAGACCAGAATTCACGGCATTTAGCGGCGGCTTTTTCAAGGAACTTGTTTGTTACAAGCCTGAGCTTGGCAGATGGCCAACAAATCTATGAGGTGTGCCGGCCCGAAGCTAGTTGTTATATTTAGTTCTGGAGTAATTCTTATTATTAATATAGCATAGTAACAACACTAGTTAGTAGTTAATATGCGGTGCAAAAATGGTCACACTTTTTCAACACGATCCTTACCTGACATTTGACAATAGGGTTTCGTATACAGTAGCGGCGGAACACCTTCAATTAATGGGGGGGGGGGGGGCACTGCCGACTTTTGGTCCCATTCCTTCCATGGAACGCCCATAGGGCTTATGTTAAAATGCCAAAATCAAAGGGGGCATGGTGCCCCGGTGCCCTCCCCGTTCTGCCGCGGCCTATGGTTTCGTATGACAAACTTATATGAACATCAAAATTATTCGTTCACTGTCCTGACAATCCATGCATTTTTATTTGGATTTCGGTACTCATCCATTGATTCAGATCACTTGTACATAAATAAGAAAGCGGCTGAATATCATGAGAAACGGATTATTAAGCCCTCGGCGTTGAACGCTATCTCAAGTTGGGTCGTGAAATAAAAAAAAACATGCTAAATTTCGCATATGTTAACACAAGCAGGGGCGTTTTTTATTCTTCTAAAGACGCCAACTGCGAAAGAATTTGAGCCAAAAATAGCTCTTTACGTGTAAAGTAAAGCCGGATCTATAATAGCCGTTTTCACGACGGCCATCTGGTACACATCTGGTGCACATTTGGTGCAGATTATGTGCAGATTTGGTCAAATCAGGTTCAGTATGTCCCTTATCAGTAAGGGTTGCACTAATTGCTTATATGCCTGCTTTGTCATATTATCAGAGTGCAGAGAGTATCATCGATGAAACCACTGAAATAAATTCATAAGATAAAGATATTTGCTGTAAAAGAGATTAGGTGCAGATTTGGTCAAATTAGGTGCACTCGCCGGAGAGCCCGTCGTGAAAACGGCCAATATATAGTAACCTCCCCGGCTGCGAAGGATCTATAATAGCCATTCGTTGGTATATTGCTTGGTACTTGCTTTGTGGTATAGTGGCAGATGGTTGCATCTGAATTGCAATTAGTCAGTTCGAGCTGTGACCTGTGAAATGGTAGCCGTTGGGCTGGGGGATGGGGGGGTGGGGGGGGAGGGGAACCTACTATTCTACCTACCTACTATTCTTGCTTAAGTTGGCCCGTGGAATGTTTATGGTACTATGCCAGCTTTTGTGAAATTCTGTCGTGTCTCACTCTCATCGGGATCGTTTGCGGAACACGATCCTGCTGTTGAGCGACCAATCGATAGATCTTGCTCTGTTGGGCTTTTGGGGGATATTTGAGCTGACATGTCGTCAAAACCAATCAGTGTCTCTTCTATTCGATCCCACGGTCAGTAGTCGTTATCACTTTAAAGTTAGCTTTGATTTGCTTTAACCCGCGCCCTGCTGGGGGGGGTGTTTGAACACCCCCCTTGTGGTTTTTCGCGAATATCTCAAAAACGGCGGCGCGGAGCGCCGCCGTTTTTGGTACACCTTATCTCACATCAATTCTACACATGTTGTGAAAATTTCAGACCAAGGTCATTCAAGGTCAGGTCACCAGGTCACTTGAAGTGACCTCACCTCATAAAAAGTTTCGATGTCTGTCATAGCTACACCGAGTGACCGATCGCTTTGAAACTTTCAGCGATTGCTAAGAGCAATAGCATGTACAAAATGTATATCTCAAAATTTTGATATCGATGACCTAAGGTCAGGTCAATTTTGCGACCGCCCCATTATAAGTCAATGGGAGAAAATTGAAATGCGCCTCTTTTGGACAAAAGACATTATAAACACTCCCAAACACCGAATTACAAGTGGTTTAGACACACTGAACATGAAAATGGTGTCCGTGACCCTTGTTTATGCCCTGAGGTCATCTTAGGTCACGAATGGTATCTAACAGTTTTTCGCAAATAACTTTTGATAGAGGCATGCTAGAGCGATGAAAACGCCTTAGATGTGTTCAGCTCGACGATACGGATCGACTGATATGCAACATGACCATTTCCGGTCAGGTCATGACCTTGACCTGAGGTCAAATTTTCAAGTTGACCTTTCAAGGTCAATTTATAGTTCATTCGATGCGTCTTGACGAGAGGAACACAATGCCGGTAAAAGTAAGCTCGTACAAGGCTTGGGTCAAAAGTTATTGCAGAAAAACTGTTTCCGAAAAAATCGGCTATTTTTGCAATTTTTGCCCCCTGCAGGCAAAACCGTTGACGTTAGGTCAAATCTGAGAGAATTACTCAGAAAGGGCTTTAATAGGGCTATCGAATGCGCTTTTCCGCGGCGCTGTAGCTCTATTGGTTCTCGAGTTATGCGTTGGCTTCTTGGAAATTTTCGACATTCGACCTGGAAATCGGCGAAATTTTGCCTTCAATGACCTCTGGTGACCTGACCTTTGACCTGACCAAAAAATTGACCGAAGTGATTTCGTCATTATTTTTGACGCTCTTTCGAACGCCGCCTTCTGCGTATCGCTACGTGGCCCAGGAGCCGAGTTACAAGGGGGGGTGTTCAAACACCCCCCCCCCCCCAGCAGGGCGTGGAAATCCAGGACCCCCAGCCGGGCGCGGGTTAAGACTAAAATTTGCTTCTACATTTGCTTCAAGTGTTTTTCCACCTCAAAGAATTTCATTTAGAAAATTTGCAACCTTCAGTCTCAGTTCTTATGATCTTTACCATAATCTAGTGCAGAGGCGTACCGAGGCCTTTCAAAGGCCCTTAGAGGCCTTCGCTAGGCCCCAAGTCACATTCGTAAGACCGTCAGAGGTCGTCGTTCGTTCCCTCAGAGACCATCGTAGAGCGCTCAGAAGACTAGCATAGTCCTCTGGGGCCTGTCTGTGTTTGGGCCTTCAGAGACCGTTGTTGAGGCCCTGGCGGAGGCTAGCGTTGGCCCTTAGAGCCAACGTTGGGTCTTCGAGACTGTCGTGAGGCCCACAGCGGCCAGAGTCACCCACAACGGTCGTCCTGAGGGTCCCCAATGGCCATCGTCGGGTCCCAGAGGTAGTCGTTAGGGCCCTGTGAGACCACCGTGGGCCCCTAGAGGTCAACGTGGCCCTTTGGAGCCTTGGCGGTAGCCCTCAGAGGTTGAGGGCCCCTAGAGACCATCGTGGGGTCTAGAGATGTCAATCGGATACCAACTTTTTGGTATACCGATACCAAACCGATACCAACTTGGTATTTGGCATTTCAATCGTAATGTGTTTGGTATTTTGTTGGTATCATGAACCCTCACTAATGTAGGTATTAGAGGCTAAGAAATCGGTAAAAAGTTGGTATTGTCCTCATTTTCCCAAGTTGGTTTGGTTTCGGTATTTCCCCATGGTTTTGGTTGGTATTTGGTTTGGTATCGGTATTCCGATTTTCCGTAATTGACATCACTAGTGGGGTCCCTCAGAATCTAGCGTGGGCCCTTGAAGCCTGTGTTGAGTTCTAAAGGCCGTCGTGACTGTGAGGGCTCTCAAAGACCCTCGTGGAGTCCTCAGGGACCAAAATGGCATCTGGAGCCTGCGTGGGGGCCCTCAGCCATCGTCGTGAGGGTCCCATGTGATCCCATGTGACTGTGAGGACCCACAGACCTGAGTGGGGACTGGGGTACTCCTTACCGCATTTGACTTTCGATAGTCCTGCATTGACTTCCTTTTTCAGCTCACAAGTTTTCAAGAGGAAATGCCAGTATTCGATGATTCGATGGGTCCCTGTTTACGGATTTTAGGGGTGCAGAAAGATATGTTTGCACCCCCATGTGTTTGAATGAGGGTGCAGCTGCACTCCCTGCACCCCATCTTCCGCCGCCCTTGCAGTGTTGTAGTGACTGTGTCGATCTCGCGAGTATGACGAGGAAGACGCGCCAAACAGAACAGGTCACCGGTCGTTCTACGGTCGGCAGGATCAAAGATGCCGGCACCGGCGGCGGCTCGTTTGAAGTGCCAGGCCGATCCAGCCAGCCGAGAGAGGGGAGGGGACTGCGCGTGAGAGGGGGGGGGGGGCACGTGCTGTTGAGCTCGGTGTATAAGTCACGTGACGCTCGTTTGGACCGTGACGAGATGGGCGACCGAGGGCTGAGGGCGACATTCGGCTGGGTTAACGGGCTTTTCTCCATGGAGTGATTTTTATGTAACCACGAATGCATTTCGAGGGGCACCCGGGCCCAGGGGCTGGGAAAAAGGTTGGCATGGGTAAGACGGAAGAAATTGTTCTGAAACATCCGGTGAGTTTTATCTTTGCGGCTTATAAATTGACAAGTTTTTTTTTTCTAATGAACACCGGTCATGCTGATGCCTTTTCGATTGCCTTTCAGAATCGATTTCTTGAACCATTGCATACTGCCATCGGCTGTTAGCACTTAAGCAACAGGCCCAAAGCCCTGTTGCGTGCAAAAATCATTGATTAACTTGCCACTTACCGTGCCGCTGAATATAAGTTACATAAATATGTGGGATATGGTTGATGAAGTCCTGGTAGGGGCACCCTGTCTACCAGGTCAGCCGTGAGGGTTCGGCAAGATCCACTGTTTCCCTGATGAGTGTCACTGACGCCGCCTCTGGCAGTGTCTGGCCGACAGACAGTGTCGCGTCTCCTCGGGACGGGAGGGAGGGGCCCGAAATGAGCACTATCCAGTATCCACGTCATCGGCCGCCACGGCCGCCGTCTCTCAGTTGCACGTCTCAGTTCAGCCAACCGCCGGTGGCGGCAGCACCATCGCTTTTCAAATTGCGCCCTTGGATGGCAGCGGGCTGTCGACAGCGGCCCCCGTCACCCATGTAAACATGGTGGCCGTGGCTGCGGTGGCCGCTATGGGGCACCGTGTACCCCACCGCGGCTCATGGACCCTCCCGCGCCCCTCTCGTGCCCCCTCCTGAGCCCGCACTGCCATGTGTCCCCCTGTTGCAGGTCACGCTGTCTGGGGATCGACCGGGGCACCAGTGGACGCCGCCCCCGGCTGTCTGCATCTCCATGGCAACAGGCGGCCGCAGCAGGTGAGTGCGCTAGCGTGTCGACCGCCGCCGCCGCCGCCGCCGCCGCTCGCTCCGCGGGCCGCCGCCGCCGGCCGCGCCGCGACGTGCTGGGACGGTGTGTACGGCCCCATAAACCCGACAAGGACGGAGCTGAACTGGAATAGCTGGAGCGTGCGCGCCATGCGTAAGACAGATCTGTCATGTAAGATATAAATATTGACCTGACCCTGACATGACATGACCTGACCTATCTCGATCTGATCTAATCGTCAAAGCAATTTCCTTTACAGAACTCAATTATTAATATAATAAAATAATATAATAATAATAATGCCATATATTTCGCACCATCAGAGGTACATACATCACAGTCACAAGTACATCACATCCTACAACCACCATACACTCACCACCAGACAACCACATTCCGTAGTACCATAATTATTTACATTGTTCGGCTTCCGATCGTTCGCTGGTCATTCGCTAATCTTTAGGTCTCCGTCTCAATACAACACGCTTTAAATGAGCAGTGAATATGTTAACGATGCTCGCCTGGCTAGCAGAGGGCAAATCAAGTTCCATCAGCCCATATTCACGCCGAACCGCACGATGAACTCTGACCAGTGTTCCATTCTGACCGACGTCACTATCAAGCACAGTTTTGATAATCGTATTTTCACTCGATGTCAGTCGTCTATAGAATAAGAGTTGTCTACTTGCTACCAGCATTTGACGCGTCAACAACCTGTTAGCATGGCATAGTGGATAATTTCTGAATGATGTTGGCACTTGGCAACCTTAGTAACTTAGTAACTAATATGTATGAATTATTAATTAATATGTAAGCAGAAAACAATATATTTCGAACAAAAATATTGTTAGAAAACCCTAAAACAAGAAACACATCAGCTCTTCGTCGGTCGCAGACATTAGCGTCGCCACAGGGGGGCAAGCTTGCCCCCCCCCCCAACCTCGGACCGGGCACCCCCTGAGATCGATACAGATCCGATGAGATTTTGGAGTCGGGAAAAAAATGGGGGTACCTTTCTGAGAATGCCTGTGAGGTTAGACTCGGTTGCAGCAAGCAGTTCAAACCAGAGTCTGACTCGCAGTCGCCAAAGTCTTGAAGACTCCGATTCCAGACTCGGAAATGTCAATGCTGTGATTCATTCCATGTTCCTAGTTCGTTCTTTATTACATTTTACATAAGTTTTTTTTTCATAAGTTTTGGAGTGCTGATACAATTTTCGTTCAAAGCGTGAAACGAAATCTTCGGGGCCTTTCTCAACTCTCGTCAAATGTCTGCGACAGGCTCAAGTACAGTACAAGTGTTGCAGGGCTCATGAGCTTGCTTTAACCCTCAAGGGCTCCTAAGGAGCTCCACTGAGCCCTAAAGAAGCCTTCAGAGGGCCCAAACCGGCCTCTTAAAGTCCCACTGGTGTCCATGTTCTCTGAGGGCCCATACAGGGATATTTGAGCCTTCGAACATTTCTGAGAACCTGGCCTCTGATAGTTCAGCCAAACTTTTGAGGCGACAGACTTTGCTAACCCCAAGCCGGCATCTGAGGGGTCACAGCTCACGTGTCCCTCTGAGGTCCGCAACACATGTTAATTATGTCCCTACGTAGGGTCCTAAGGGATTCGACACAGACCCTCAGGGTTCACACTGCTATCCGAGGGCTCCAGGCTCACCCTGGGCCTAGTCTCTTAGCGCCCGCCGCCCACACTGGCTTCTGAGGGCCCCACCTTGGGCTCGGAAAGCCCTAAAGCACCACGTACACGTAAATATTTGAGGTGACCCACGCCGATCTCCGGAATCCTAAGCATGCTTCTGAGAGTCAGCACCGACCCTGAGTGGCCTAAAATGGTCTGGAAGTCCCAAACCTATCTCTAAGGGATCCCTTGCCGCTATGCCGTGCGTAGCTTTTGGTTCCGTTTAACAGTTTTTTGTTCGCGTTTGCAGCGCTTCCCTTCACACGAAAAACGAGAAACTTTTGTTCACACTCGAGTGAACAAAACACTTCCTCTCACTGGAGCAAAGATGAATTACTTCCGATTCATACTTCCGACATTCACTCTCCGCCGAATGCCCAACTTAGCTACGATCGGCGGCTGGGATAAGTCCTAAGCATTTCACGTAAAACCTCTGCATGCATGCGTGAATGGAGGTTTTAGCAGGGTGATCCGATTAAATGGAGCGTTTTTCACCTTTTTCTGGGCAATGATCATGAGCGTCGAGCGTCTGCACAGGGGCCCTCTGCAGTGCGTCGGCAATCGCAGCCACTATATACTATAATTCTACCAGTCGTTTTTGTCATGAAATTTCAAAACTTCGAATTTTTCTGTAAAAAAATTACATGTCATAGCTAGAAGGAAACCTTTGTCACCATCGGATCCTCTCACCATTGCGCGTCGAATGATATGTAAAACAAGTGAGTAAAGACTGGGGAAAGGCAAATTTTAACACAAAAGTTGATTTTGCCCCCCCCCCCCCCAACCGAAAATCTCTGGCGACGCCTATGGTCGCAGATTTAGGTATCACACACAGGGTGAACAAACAGCGACCTTATCTTATCTGAGATAAGAGACCTTATCCTACCTTTTTCTGCTACCTCATTGGCTACCTACGCTGAGCTAGTTTGACCTGACCTTGCAGTTTGACGAATATTTCGGCGATGCGTCACCATACCCTGGGAATTATTTGCATCCGCTTGTCTGTCGATTCCTTTCCTTCTATTTCTTTCTCTTTTTATTTCTCTTTTTCTCTTTCTTTTTTCCTGCATCGCTCCCTCTTTCCCTTCCTCTCTCTCCGGCTCTTTACTATCTATATACGTACTATGCATAATATGTTTATACGCATGGTTAACATGCATAGATCCCATTGTTTATGCTACTGATTTTGAAAATAGATTAAATGGGAGCAAACAGGTGGACGAATTAATCAAGCTTCAACGATAAACCTTATTAGATCTATGATAACAACAGGTCCTCACTGCTCATCTCATTTAGCTTACAAATAGACCTCATGCATGCTTTGGAGCACGTGATAGTTACTGTGCGCATTGTATACTGGTAAATACCAGTACAAACTAGATACCTTCCATCCATGCATTCATCAGCAGTTTTCTTTCCAAAGATGGCCTTGATTTAATGAGGTTTGTACAGTCGTGTACAGGTTGATGGTCCCCTACTCTTTATCCACCGGGTTCCTATGGCTCAGCATTGGCAGCAGCCGCCTGGTACCGGTAGGCTGTGCCGCATGACCCGAGAGTGAAGCGGCACAGCCTACCCACACTGTATGACACCGGCTCGGGTCGCCTGGTAGAGCGATTTGACCGGACGCTGCGTTACACCGGCTGGGGGGAGGGGGGGGGGGAAGGGTCAGGCCTGTCTATTTGGCTCGGCTCGGTGGATGAGGCGGGCTGGAGTGTGGTGTGGGGCGGGGGTGATGTGGGGAGGGAGTGAGCGGACCTGGGGCTGGGTGTGTGTGGTCACTTGTCGCATAGAACCGATCGTAATCCACCCTCCAAAAATTCGTTTTAGAGATATCCACAAAACCCAGGGGGGTTCGAACACCCATCTCCCAAGTGGGGTGCGGAAGGACAGATAAGGGTCCATACGGTCTCCTCATGCATTGCAGCAAAGAAAGAAAACAGACCTGTCACCAAATAATCTTTCTGAAAAGTGGACTAATTGCATAGCCTCGGACACAGAAATAAATACCCAGCACGCGAAGCGTCTCGAACCGGGCCTCCCACTACCGCCCCGGTCAGTTTGACAGTCTAGCACCCCTACGCTGAGCCACACCGGATGGTGGCCACGGCCGGGGCAAAGTCTGGCCGGGCGGGCGGCGGGGCCGGGAGGTCGGCAGCAAAGTCAATGAATGTTTTTGTGGTTTCGGGTGCCGGTCGCTCTAGCTTGGTGGAATGATGATGGATCATTGGCAAAACTTTCAACGTGGAGTCCCGGTTCGAGCCTCATCGGGGCTCCGGCTACTTTTCCGAGTTAGGATCTGGTTTGATTTTAGTGGTTGCGAGCCATTTTATATCTACATGTCGATTGTCGATTGATTGATTGATTGATTCATTCATTCGTTCATTTAATACATGTCGACATTTAGCATACGAATTGTCATCCAGGATCAATCCCATCAATCTACCATTTTCATAAGCGTATTGCCTAAATAACATGCATATGTGTGGCACAAGACCTATGGTTGCCTCGATACCATGCCAAATCACGTTTTGCACAATGCACAAGTAAATTAGGTATTCGCTGGGTCTTCCGTGCATTGTGCTTAGCAAAAACAGGAATGCAATGACGCAAGATGTGCAATGCAGCAAGTGACCACACACACCCGCCCAGCCCCCATGGTCCACCAACACGCCCCACACCACTCGCCAGCCCACGCCAACCACCGAGACGAGCCCCTCCCCCCGCGCTGGTCTGACGCGACAGCTGGTCTACAAAGCGCTCCACCCGGCGACCCGAGCCGATGTCAAACGGCGTGGGTAGACTGTGCCGCTTCACTCTCGGGTCATGCGACACAGCCTACCGGTACCAGGCGGCTGCTATCAATGCTGAGCCATAGGAACCCGGTGGATAAAGAGTGGGGGACCATCAACCTGTACACGACTGTACTAGTTTAAGAATAGCCCGTGGCAAATGATGATCCTGGCAGTAAGTAATAGAACAGACGATATGGCGATCGATGGTCTCGTAGCCTTTACACCTAACATATGCGAGCAATGAGGAATGAGGATGATGATCGTTTCTTTGCACGCTAATAGCGTTGCAAGATTATTCCCCTTTTTAGAAGCATCAGTGTTTTTAGGCTTGGTTATGCTGCATACGCAAAAAGGCTTGGTTTGGACTATGGCTTTGGTTATGCTGCATGCGCAAAATGATCCCCCAGTGCCGTTCCGCTAAGTTTGGATTTTTTAGGCTGTCCATTCTCCAGCTGCACCTTTCAGCTCTGGTAAAAATGTGCACTTCAGATGTAAAAATCACCCATGGTACCATGGGAGCTAATCGCAGTCCAATCACAAACGTCCTTGGTGACTTTGGGTTGCCTGAGGCTGGTTACCGAGCTGTTTTCCTGATAGGTACATTATTTTTCCTGATAGGTGATATTTGATGTATGAGATCAAATATCACCTATTCGAGTTCATCTTTGTTTCGCATGGTTAGAGAGCCCGGACCATCCGCACATATTTTTCAGTTTGCTCGTGCCCACTTGTTATAATTTCAAGAACAAATGTTGATTGATCGTGGTTTTCAAAGTGGTTTAGAAACTGTTCTCCAAAACAAGTCTCCGTCAGGCTTTTCGCTCCAATGAAGTTTTGATGGTGCATCTCATACCTAATCGGGCTGCACGTTCACTCCATCAGTCATTAGGAGATATTGCCTTTATCTGTGATGGATAATACATATATCACGTCACACGCCACTCTTCTCATGTCGTTATGGAAATGAATCAAGACAATCTGTCAAAGGGAGACAGTGCAAAAAGTAACGCTTAGTTATAGTTTAACCCGCGCACCGACGGGGGTCTGCGCCAACTTAGTACCGACGGGGGGGGGGGCGGATGACCGCCCCCCCCCTGAGATCTCGAGAACGAAGCAAGATAGCGACAAGCGGTAAACGGCATCGGATACGCACGGTCAAGATCTACAATTTTTACTAAGGTCATTTTCAGGTCAGGTCAAAGATGACGTCACAGGAGTAGAAAAAGTCAAAATGGCGGCGCTAAATATGGAGAGAGTTTTTCTCGAATAACTTTCGAATTAGTCAAGATAGGAACAAACTAAGGGCATCATCGTGATCCTCTCGTCAATCCGCATCGAATGATATATATGTTGACCTCGAAAGGTCAAGGTCAAAGGTTGACCTCAGGTCACGTGACCTCGAGGTCATCATGTATATCATTCGATGCGTCTTGACGAGCTGAACACAATGAGACCATCCACGCGGCTGTATCTTGTTCCTGTACGGAGTTATTGGCCAAAAACCTTTGGTGACCTTTGATGACGTCACATGACCTCACAGCTGCCCAACAGCAAAACAGACCTCAAGGTAGTGAAGGTTGATCGTATATGAAGTCATGTATGGTATATGGGGCCATTCCGACCCGTTTTAGTGGTAAAAACAGGGAGTTGATTTTTCCCCCATTGACTTATAATGGGGAGGTCGCGAAATTGACCTGACCTTAGGTCACCGATATCAAAATTCCGAGATATACAAATTGTAGCTACTA
Organism: Amphibalanus amphitrite; assembly: GCF_019059575.1. Lineage (NCBI taxonomy): Eukaryota > Metazoa > Arthropoda > Thecostraca > Balanomorpha > Balanidae > Amphibalanus > Amphibalanus amphitrite. Next base: position 257,555 of record NW_024882446.1, on the reverse strand, counting down.
ATGACCTAATAACATCCTGCGACTTTCAAAGGCCTCCGACATCTACTGTAGCTCTGGCACGGTGACAAAGTTGCAAAAAAGTGACTTGAGGTTGGGTCATTCAAAGTGACCTGGTGACCTGACCTTGAAAGGTAGGAGGTTCAAACTTGCACACCATGTGTAAAATTGATAAGGGAATAGTCATACCAAATTTCGCGGCGCTACGCGCCGCGGTTTTCCCGCTATTCGCGAAAAACCTCAGGGGGGCGGATATCCGCCCCCCCGTCGGTGCGCGGGTTAAATATATTAACTGTGCATTATCCAAACTTAGCCGTATGGAACGGACCTTTGATAAACGTTAATTCTATAGAATTAACGTTTTTCATAGGTCTGCTCCATATAAGTTCGGAAAGCTTGTTTCGGTCCACCCGGTAAAACCGGAAATTTTGCTTGAATATCAAACAGCTGTGGTCCTTTTCTTTCTTTCTTTCTTTCTTTCTTTCTTTCTTTCTTTCTTTCTTTCTTTGTTTTTTTTTTCTTTCTTTCCTTCTTTCTCTCTCTCTCTCTCTCCCTTTCTCTCTCTATCCCTCTATCTCTGTCCCTGTCTCTGTCTCTTTCTTTCCCGCTTTTTCTTTTTCTCTTTCTCTCCCCTCTCTCTCTCTCTCTCTCTCTCTCTCTCTCTCTCTCTCTCTCTCTCTCTCTCTCTCTCTCTCTTCTTTCTTTACCCCTCAACCGCCCGTGCCAAGCTATGTCTACCAGCAATGCATTCTTGGCTAATCCGCTAATCCACCGTCGAAAAAGTGGCGCCTCCCGTTCGGTTGTCGCCCGGGCGCGGCTCGCTAGTCGACCGTTGCAGTCGGTGCAGCTCTCAGCTGCTACTGCCATCTGTCGGGAAAGACGGCAAACTGCTTCTCAGGAAAGTGAGCGGGAGCGCCACGAAACAGAGCGAGTCGTACGGTCAGCCATCATAGAAAACACGTACCTTTCGGAAAACCTACCGTTTAACAGGCTGTAATTGTTTCAAGGTAATGAAAGCGAAGAAAGTGAGCACCTGCACGCGCTCGAATGGCCATGGGAATACGGAACGCTCAAATGCGGAAGTATTTTGGGATAATGAGAGGCATCATTTAGTTGGAAATATATAATGTAACTAGAATATGCCAGCAAACGCCGTAGTGTGCCTTTTCGAAGGCGTTCGATGGGCTCCTCCCCGCCTAATAGGCAAGAGGGACTATGAAGTGAGTAGCGAAAAAGAAGTTAGATCATTGACTACACTATTGTGAAGCGTTAGTTATTCAACGTCAATTTAATTTTGTATTCCTCTGATGGTTGGGGGTCGGTTTCTCTTGCCGGCCATTGTCTGAGTTTTCACTTATTGAGGGTGGTCGAGAGTCCCTTGGACGCCTCTCGGCTATTGCCCTCGACCGGAGCTTCCTTAAATTCTCAATCTCAACCGATATTAAATCGGTTGCATCAATACTGGATTTGAGAAACAAACTAGTTCATCGCTGAGGACTGCTGAAACTTGCTGGTGATACCTTAACCTGACTGAGTGCCCACCAGCTTCTAGCATAGTTTTATGCAATATACACACATACGCAAGGGAATGCAACGACCGAGCCAAACGCACCTGCAGTTAAGCAGCGATAAACAGTTTGCGTTAAGCGGGATCAGTTGCACACATGCTAGCGGTCCAGACAACGTCATTTATGCCAAACAAATTTTTGTCCAGTGTGCCTTATGATGTTAGACGGTCAAAATGAAGGCGGGTGCTTTTTATTCAGCGTAGTAGGTGCTTCTAAAAACCTCCGTAAAATTCTTATATATTATACATTATACTGTGCGTATATATATATATATATATATATAGAAATGCGACCGCAATATAGAAATGCGGTCATTTTTAATGAGACATGTATAGAACAAGGATTGCTTCCTAAGTATACTAATATATATATATATATATATATATATATATATATATATATATATATATATATATATATATATATATATATATATATATATATATATATATATATATATATATATATATATATATATATATATATATGTTGTTTACGGATAGGCTAAGATTTGATCGGTGGGCGCTTCGGGTACTTTTTATTGAGGGTATTTATAGTACGTTAAAAAGAACTCAGCATTATTCTGATAAAATCTGCCTCTTTCTGTTTTTCAGCAGCCCTTTTCAAGTGTAACGAACCATCCACCTTCATTCCTTTTTTGGACCATTAATTCTTCATTCACTTCACACAGGTGTGAAGGTCTTCACACCTTCATTCTTATTTTCATTTCCATGCTTCGGCTTGGTGCTCAAATTGATCCCACAACACAACGGCAGTCAGAATTCTCCAATTCATCAGCATGTTGTAGTAGCATATTCCTGTGGGATGATTGTTTGAGCGGCTGTGTGGCCTGTCCCACGGGGCCGTGGCTATCCTATGGGGACGTGCCTATCCCACAGGACAGCCTCAGCCCTCGGTCGGTGGGCGCTTCATCCCAATGATCGCGTTTTATGGCACTTGTGATCAGAATAACCTATTTGTATCATATAACTAGGTCAGCTTTCTAATTGTTTTGCTTATTCTTTGTTTTGTTTGGTCAAGGCTTTTTGGTCTAACGAGACCATTGCAGAGTCGGATGGATGATAGGAATTAGGGGGAGACATTGGTTTGGGCGACCACCCTAGTGAGTCGCCGGGACTGAGCCCGTCCAGAGGACAAGCCACCCAGCCCCCCCCCCCCGCCCAAGCACTTACTGCACCCGGCTACCGGGCCTGCTCCTAGCCCGCGCCCTGGTGGGGTCTGTTTATAACGCGACCTGGTGGGGGGGGGGGGGGGCTATTTTTTGCCCCCCCCTCGTATCTCCGAAACTACTGGACGGATCCGCAAAATTCACACGGCGTTCGAAAGGCCTGTCAAATTTGTCGAAGGAAACTAAATTTCATTGACCTCGGAGTCACCGATGACGTCACAGGTCAGGTCAAAGATGAAATGTTTCACCGTTCACGGGTCATCTAGGGAATGCGCTTTAACACCGAAGAAAACGCATTTCGTCGAGAATCAGCGATAGGGCGTCAGTTGCCTAGTACATATGTTGCTATAAGAGGTCACTGACATTACCAGGTCAGGTCACAGGTCAGGTCACCAAGGGTCACAGGTCAGGTCACATGAACCTAAGTTTAGGTACTAAGGTTGTGCGATGCATGTTTTATGGCCAATTTTTCATTTCCAACTCAATTGTGTTGGTTATAAGACTATCAGGTACGACTTAGGTCACTTTCTGGTGAAGGTCAGGTCAAGGTCAGGTCAAAAAAGGTCAAATTTCAAAGTTGATAGTTTTACATAAAATTGGTATTGATTCGATGCAGCTCGTCACGGGGAGTCTAATGGTGGTCTTTGTTTTGCGCTAAGGGGTCTAGAATTGCTAAAAATTGAGTTTGAAAATTTGACGTCATCAATTTTGAACAGTTTTTTCGCTATAACTTCGCCAAAAAAAGAGTTATCAATCTCAAATTTGGTATGTGGATAGAAGGTGGTAAGGATTATCACATATGTTCCGGTTTTTGCGAAATTCAAAAAACGTTTGGGATTTTTCGGCTATTATATTCAAAAAATATATTTTTTAATTTTTGGGCATCAAAATCCAAAAATTTCAAAAATCCGAGATAATAGTTTTGTAGCCCTGTTCATTCTACAGCTTTTATGTCTTTATCGTTTTTCTGTATTTGCAAAGCTATAGGCCTGACAGCTCTTCCCGCGAAACCCTTTTTTGGGTCGAAAACGGAAGAACATGACGTCACTCTGACGTCATTTCCGGCTAACCTATCATAGCCTTTGGAAAAATTGTTGGTCACAATGTGTAAAATTGATGTCCGGGAGGGTACTGAAAGTTTCGTGACGATCGGCGCAACGGTTCTGGAGATATACCGAAAAGTCTGGAGGGGGGGGGGGGCAAAAAATAGCCCCCCCCACCAGGGCGCGGGCTAGGGGAGCTTCCCGCATGAGATAGAGTTGCTCGTCCAGCCCAGAACAGGGGGCTGAGGTGTGAAGGAGAGGGATTTGGCTATCCTGAAGATGCCAACGACGGAACGGACTTCTGCTTGTTTCATGCATGCTCATATAGAAGCTCAACGTAATGTACCTAAATGGTTAGTCCAAGTCAGACAAACATTTGACAAAAGCTGTACCTATGCTGTATGTCAATATCTTGAAACCATGCATCAACTAGCCAATTCGCAGCGATTCGGCTCTCGCAGGCTGGGAACGATTGCTGCATTTTCGCGCTATCATTTGTTTGTTTTGTTGGGTTAGGCCCTTTCGGTCGACAAGACCATTGCAGAGCCGGAAGGATGATAGGAATTAGGGGGAGACATTGGTCTGGGCAGGCACCCTAGTGAGTCGCCGGGGCTGAGGCCGTCCAGAGGACAGGCCACCCAGCCCCAAGGCACTCACTGCACCCGGCTACGGGGTGCGCTCCCTCGGGAGCAGCGGTGCCGCTCCAAGGGAGCAGCCCGCATGAGATAAAGTTGCCTGTCCAGCCCGGAGGGGGGTTTTGGCGTGGAGGAGAAGGACTTCAGTATCCTGAGGATAGAAGCACGGATAGGTGTGCGCGCTATCATTGAGGGCTAACGCAACCTCATGACCGCTCGCGGAGTTGGCTTTGCGGAACAGCATACCTTCAGGCGCTTACTACTGGCGCCATCTATGAAAGGCAGTATAAGCTCACGCGGGTGTCGCCTTATGACATTTTCGAACTTCTTTTCTAAGTATAACTGCGTTAATGAAAGGAATGTGTGCGTTATTCTTGACCCTTTTACTGGTGGACTTACTCCATGGACAGTGGAGTACTCCAGGTCTATTACTGGTGGGGATGGGGCAGGGATTTTAGGCTCCCCACCATTTTTTCAGCTCTGTACGGAAAGACGGCTTGAGCCAGCGGCGCACATTTTTGTTATTTTTCTTAACATTTTTTATGCGATACTGTCCTAAACTTTTGAAATTGTATCACGCACAGAGGCGTTTCCAGAGTCAGCTTGGCGGAAGGATATTTTCGCCAAACTTCGGCCCTCAGTAATATTCGTCTCTGAAAGTCAATTTATTTTCTTACATCGATGGGGAGTTGTACCCCAGGTCACATTTATACTGTCATTAGTGCGCCACCTCACTTTCAACTGACTAAATTCGCAAAGGTGGATCCCATGTAAGGACAAGTAAGGAAAGGGCTGGGGAAGAAGTATTATTTTTGGATGTAGTGAATATAACTAACTACAGCAGAGGTTGCATTTTTTGCTGTTACGAAGACAAAACGGCACCTGTCATGCATGTATGATACTTTAATATCATGAAAACTGTGCGTAGATATGTGAATAATATAGGCGTTTTTTTATTATCTGAAACTGCCTTTGATTTGGGAAAACGGCAAAAACCGGACACATGGTGCTTACAAAAGTGACTCTTCTTTAAATATTCACTGTTTCCAAGCGTGGCCTATATCGTTCAACTTTTCTAAAATTTATGTCAATGATATCTTATTCTGTTTGTCAGAAGAGCCAGAATAAAAAAGGTTTTCACACGAGAATAAAAAAAGACGATTTTGGTGCTTATGCAAAATGGTATTTAACAGACTGCCACTCATTTTGTTAGGACTTCGAACTCCTTTTGCCTGCTGCACCCGGCAACATGCTTATCAAGAGACTTGTGCAGTACGAGAACAAGAACACTGTACATGAAAGATGGAGCACAGCAACAAGCTGAAACACAGTCACAAAGAAACTCGACGATCAGCAACGCTTGGTTTTCAGGCGACTCGATTTCCATACCTCGACGGCAACATCCTCTGCTCGGTTTTGTTCTCATCCACCTGAAGTGACGGCAGTGAAATGGGTGAACGGTTATGAAGTCACTATCCTCACTCATATGGTGCAAAATGCTCTCTGCACTGCTTGCCTTCTGGGTGTGCGTAATATGAGAGTGAATCACATTTTTTTTTTTGTACACAGTGGCAGCGTTTTTTTCGCTTTTGTTGGAAGACTCTCGCATGGCAATGGACTCGCGCATGGCAGCGATGTTGTCCTTATACAGGTGACTACCGTTGCTATTGTCTGTTTTGCATTGTGTTGTTGTTATTTAACCCGGCCGGGCCCGGGGGGTAATCCCAACCACCGCAGCCCGGGGGGGGGGCGTTTTTCGCCCCCCCTGTCTAACTCCGTAAATAAGGGATATACGGAAACAAAAGCGATACCAAACGAAAGGTCCTTACGAGACGATTCTAAAGCACCTAAAATTTTTTACCTCAGGTCAATTTTCAAGGTCAGAGGTCAAGGTCAAAGGCAAAAACCGGCACATGTGTAGTGATCTCAAAGTAAGCCTTCTGAGGACGGCAGGCGGCATCAAACCGGCAAAATTGGGTGTCAAACGAAAGAAGAGAATCTGAGGATTCCGAAAATGTGCTCAAAATTAAAGGTCAAGGTCAAGGTCACGCTCAAAATTGACCTCAAACTTGGCACTTTTTCGCACATCTTGCATGCTAACTTTCAAGATGTTTTAAAATGTTTTGAGGCTTATCAGTTCCCTATTTGTGGTTCCTCTTACGATACAAGGCTGCTCAAAGGTCAAGGTCACTGAAGAGTATCCCTGCTAGAGGCTATTTCACTAATTCAAGTTAGTAATAATAAATAAGACAATTTTGCCATCCGGAAGCTCTAAATGAAGGCTTAGAGGAAAATAGATGCCAGATTCGTGATCAGCGGGTACAAATCCATCATAAACGACCTTTCATGTGTCAAGGTCAACCAGAGGTCATTCGAGGTCACATGAGGTCAACATAAAACTTGACTTTTTCCGAACAAAATATATATCATTCGACGCGGCTTGACAAGGCGAATGCGATGGTACCACTGCCGTAGCTCTAGGAGCATTTTTGTCGAAGTTATTTGCGAAAAACCAAAACCACATTTCGGGGTCGTTGACCTGACCTCTGACCTCAGGTCACCAAAACTATTTTTCTATTTTTCTCTAGGTCAAACGCTACACAACCGTGCTCGTAATTTGTCTTTATCTCTAAAGCTCTATTTTTAGCAGCTATTTGAAGTTTGCGTCTGTGACGCCGAAGTTTGCCGTGCAGGGGTCTAGAAAAATGGACCTTGTGACGTCATCAAGGGGGCTAGGTCCAAATTTTTTACTTCAGAAGATGTCAAATTGATGGGAGAAAAGGTACTGAAAGTTTCGCTTTCCTATCCCTAAGCGTTCGGGAGCTATCGCAAATATTCGCCAGGGGGGGGGGGGCGAAAAACGCCCCCCCCCGGGCCCGCGAGGGTTAAAGGCTCCACAAAGCTCTTGATGAGCATGTTGCTGGGAAAAGCAAGTAAAAGGGTTCGAACAACAGCACCGGTGGAAAACTGACGCATCATTTTGCTTAGAAGCAAAAGCTTAGTTGAAGCTCATTTCAAAGCTCACCGATAATTCTTACTTTGACCTGACCTGTGACGACATCGGTGACCTCGAGGTCAGTGAATATAGTTTTGGCTCGACAGTTTTTCCGGGGCTATCAGACAGACGCCGTTTGAATTTTGACGATCGGCCCAGTAGTTTCGGAGTCAGGAGGGGGGCTTTGAATAGCCCCCCCCCCCCCCCAGTCGGACACGTTATTGTCAGACCCCAGTGGGGCGCGGGTTAAAATAAAGCAATACAATACACATGCATACGATAAGTTGTGATTTGGCCTGAAAAACCTGATAACTGACCAAATGTTGCAAGTAATTGCTAGCCTGCTTCCATTGTACCGTAACTGTGAGTTCAGTCACTGCATTGCTCTGAACGACATCTCTGTTAAAAAAATCAAAGCTGCTTATCAAATCACAGCCGACATAACATATATTGGAAGTATCTTGGGAAAGCCAGTGGTTCATCTTTAAATTCTTATGGCTGTTTGACGAAAGAAATGTTCTGTTCGAACAAACAGTGACAGATTTTGTTAGGCATGATAATAAAGAAAGATGTGTGATTTAAGAGGCAAAGGAGAGCTTTTGAGGGCCTTGCTGATGTTTGGGCATATCGGTGTGTTCATTATCATGTGTTTGAAGAAATATGAACGGTTTTACATAAGATTCGTTTGTATGAGTGAATCCAGCACGTTTATTGTATTACAATAAATATTAGTATTAATATTGCAGGCGCCACCACAGGAAGCAGCCTTTATCTATGTTTTCCAGTTTGTTACCAGATTAGAGATCAGCCCCCCTTTGTTATCATATTTTTGTCTGCTTTTCTTTCTCTTGTGTTTGCTACCAATGTTTCCGTAAGTATGCAATGAAATGTCAAGTATAACTCTACTCTTCATGTCAATCGCTTGATGCGCCCGGGAACATTTTTAATCGGGTAAGTACCGGGTTCGGACGGACGGCCTCGGCATTGTTTGGCTGTCCAGATTACCTTTGCTAGGTTGTCCACTGTGCCTATACCTACCGCCTCAGTTGCAGAGTGAAACAATACCACTGCGGGGCCGTGGACTGCAGTCGCACGTGTTAAATTGTCAACGATGTTATGTGTACTTGCATACCATGTTTGAAACCCAAACGAAAAAAAAAAACTATCTTTGTCATTCTTCAATGAATTTGTTATGTTAATATGCACTCGCAAAACCCAATAATAATTTCCTAAATTTTCGCCATCAATAACCAAACTATTTTAGAATTACGTCTGCGGAAAGAAACGATAGGGCGATAATTTGGCCGATCGCTGGCTCCCGGCCCTTCCTCGCTCCCTATAGTTCTGACTCGAACAAAGCACGGCGAGTGCTGAGCACTGCTTACCCCGGTCCAGTCGTTGCCGACACCCGACCGCCAGCTGAGCACAAGGAAAACGGATACGACTGACAACCGACTCAACAAAGGCTCAATGGTAAGGGCCAGGTGCGTTCGGTCATTTACAACGACAATAACACGAGTTAGTGATTGGGGCTGCTCTGCAAGCACTATCTAGGTACGGATGGTGTAACACAAAATGTGTGTACAATAAGTCCACGTCTAATGTAAAAAGAATGCAGCCCTGTCTCTGTTCAAGGCCCTATATCTGTTGTTAAACCAAACCTAGGTGTGGATCAAGGGCCGACGAGATGCGTGAGAGTCACTAAGAAGCCATCTCAACCCTCACACCTATAGGGGTGGACTCCCCATCCTTGGTTTTTCGTGAATAAGGAAACGTAAAAAGCGGCAAATCGCGGTGAAACGTTCAGTGCTCTCGGGTTCAGTGGCACAGCTGCAGGTTGTTACGAGAATCTACTGACCCCCGAAATGTGTCGAGGGCCTGCTGTGGTGAAAAAAAATAGGGTAAGCAATAAACATGTATTGGAAGAGGTGGCTAGTCGGATGGACCCGCTTCGAGAAAAGCCTAGAGGCTTAGGGGCACTGGGTGGGCGAGGCCCGTCTTTCAGGCCTTGGATCTAGGCACAGGACCCAGTCGGACGGGGCCCGGTTCTCTGAACTACAGAGGGCCCCGTCTGAAAGGGCTAGAGGGCTAGTTCAAAAAAAAAAAAAATAGTGAGAAACAGGGGCCCAAATCTGAAAAATCTATGGACGTGAAGTGGAGCGTTACTTAGTTCTTAGAAATGCTTTGACGAAGACTTCAAAAAGGGTCGTTTCTAAAAATATCATATTTTGGATTAATCAATCACAGGGACCGGGCTAACAGTTGGGTGGGATCTGATAATAAAAATTGGCGAGCTTCAGGGAGCAGGTCCCAGACCGATTAGGACGGCGCATGATTTTAGCAAATCTCCACGCCTAGACCTTCCACAAAAAGGTTATTCACACCATCTTGGTTCCCACTTATCATAAACTATGAAGAGTGATGGCCTGGGGCCGATTAAATAGTCCATTTTATAACAAATGTGTGTAACAGGAGCACCAGGTCTGGTTCCAACGCTGCACGATATTAACCCGCGCCCCAGTGGCGGTGTCAGACAACTTCGTCCTAGTGGGGGGGGAGGGGGGGGGGGGGGCAAATGTTACCAGTACCACCCACTTCTAACTCAAAAACTAAGAGGGCTAGAGAGACGCGGTAAAAAGAAGTCGATAGCTCTTGATGCGTACATTTGAATGTATTTCGTCATTTTTCATCTTAGAGCAATATTGGGGTCACCAGAAGTCATCAAAGGTCAAAATTTGCGAATTTTCATATTTTTTCAGAAAACATGCCATTATCTCAAGAACTATGAAAGCTAGAAAAACGCATAGAAAAGCAATCGATAGCTTTTGAACTCTTCTTTTGATTAGGTCATCATAAAAATGGCCTCAGGTCAACGGTTTAGCCTCCAGAGGGCAAAAACTCCAAAAATAGCTGTTTTTACGAAGTGTTTTTCGACAACTTTTGACTAAAAAAAGGCACGACATTTCTATTGCCAGAATCGTGTTCCTCTCGCCGAAACGCGTCGAATGAACTATAATTTGACCTTGAAAGGTCAACTTGAAAATTTGACCTTAGGTCAAGGTCATGACCTGACCGAAAAAGGTCATGTCGCATATCAGTCGATGCGTCTCGGCAAGACAAACACAATGAGGCCATCCCCAGCGTTCTATCTCTTTCCAATCGAGAGTTATTGGCAAAAATCTGTTTGTAGCCTCAAATGACCTCAGATGACCTTTCTTGAGGCTATCAGCAAAAAAAAAAAACACCTTAGTCGTCATGAGTGGTCCAAATCATTGTGATTCTAAAACATTTGGACTGTTCCTATGCATACACAGGGATCTAGAGGCATTTTCGTTTTCCTCCATTGACTTATAATGGAAAGGTCACGCCACTGGGTTGACCTTAGGTCACGTATATAACAAATCCGAAATATACAAATTATAGGCGCCCATCATGCAATCTACCAAGTTTAAAACCTCTCTGACAAACACTGCACGCTGGACATGATTGCAAACTTTTTTAGGTTTGGTCAGTTAACTTGACCTGGTGACCTGGCCTGACATGACCTGGGGTAAAAAATTTCACATGTTGTCCAAAATTGACATACAAAAAGCTATCCCAAGCGGCGCGGCGCTACGCGCCGCGGTTTTATTCACACGTAAAAAACGCGACAGGGTGGTAACATATGCCCCCCCCCCACACTGGGGCGAAGGAAAGAACGCCATTTATTTGCACCCTAGAAAAAAAATATGGCACTTAATAGCCGCTTCAGCCTAAAATGGCTGGATATTATGCCTATGCTAGAACTGTCCTTTTGTTCATACTTTCAGAAAATTAATTAAAAGGATCAAAAATATATTTCTGAACCTGAGCCCGATCTTTCCAATGCCGTAAATAGGATTTGGCAGCCCTGCAGGGCTGCCAAATCCTATTTACGTCAAATCCAAATCCTATTATAATCCAAATCGTAAACTCCGCCCATGGACTGATATCAAAGATATCCTTTTTATTTAGATCCAGCTAATCTTGTCTAATGATTTTGATGGTGCATGATTGTAAATGTTGCCTGAACGAATGAATAAGTGAACGTGGAATAATTCTCTCTCAATGTTACCAAATGCCGTGAATGCGCATTCGCGGCATTTGGTAAGATTGGGCCCAGGATCTTCTTCGGTGGAATAAAAAAAAAAACTAGGCAAAACTAAAATGGTTTGCAGCACTTATTTGGTGATAACTGATTACCAGCTCCAAGGGGAAAATGACCGATTTGGCTGTTTGTGGCACCAATCCTGAGGATTCGTCAGCTCTGAATCTAGACTCTGGCACTTAATAATGCGCAACAGCCTCTCAAATCTAGTAGAAAAGGAGATGGTAGCTATGTCGAATCAATTTTTAGTATAATATTCCATGAAATCTAGTCTCCATAGTTGCCAGTGCAGGTATGTTCCAAGACATCCCCGAATAAAAAGGTGAAAGGTCCCTAATGAAGCGCCTTGTGATGCCACTTTTGTAGTCCATGGCATATTTCGCTGACACTTCTTAGTCGCTCAATTATCGACCGCGCATTTCTTCGTACGCATTCCTTCGCCAACCTAACCCAAGGTAACCCAGCCCAGCCTACATAGGCGGCGGAACGGGGGGGCACCGGGGCACCGTGCCCCCCTTGAATTCTGCAAGGGGGGCACCAATAGCAAGGTGCCCCCCCTTAAATTTGATGTATTAGTACCAGGGGCGGATTCGGGAAAACTCCAAAGGGAGGGTCATGAATCGAAGTGGTGCCCCTACCTATACCCAAAATTAAAACCTCAACGGATTTCGGCCACTTAATTTTGGTGGTGCCCTATTTTCAGTTTTTTTTTTATTTTCTTTATTTTTGGTTAGTCATGTGATGACTGGTGCCCCTGCTAGGCCGCTGGTGCCCCTGGAAAGACTATGGTACAGTCCACAGCAGAAGTAATGTGGGGTTTCAGTCATGGGTATGTTCTGCTTCTGAAGCTTAGGAACGATTAACCAGACTACAATGAAACTTTGAATGTAGCTTATATGTATCTTCACCTTTGCAGCTGCAACTTTAGCTATTGACATCTTCTTTTCGATCACTCCGCATTAAACAATCGCCAGTCAAAGCCAACCGTTGAGATTGGTAAAACCCTACATTACTTTAGCGGTGGGCTGTACCTACCTACCCTGCCCCCTGACAAGCCTACGGTGGGCCCTGACATGACTTAGGTGCCCATGGGCCCTGACAGGCCCGTGGTGCCCCTGACAGGCCTGTGGTGTCCTTGCTAGGCCTGTGATGTCCCTGGGCCTTGGCAGGTCTGTGGTGCCCCTGGCGAGCCCGTGGTGCCCCTGTTAGAACGCAGGTGCCCTTGACAGGTTTGTGGTGCCCCTGACAATCCTAAAGTGCCAGCGACAGGCTTGTGGTGCCCTTGACAGGCCCATGGTGCCCTTGCGAGGCCGGTGGTTCCCCTGCGAAGCCGATAGTGCCCCTGGCAGGCCTCTGGTGCCACTGGCAGGCCTCTGGTGCCACTGGCAGGCCTCTGGTGCCACTGGCAGGTCTGTGGTGCCCCTGGAAGACCTGTAGTGCTTTTGCTAGGCCGATGGTGCTCCTGACAGGCCTGTGGTGCCACTGACAGGCCCGTGACCTGTGGTACCCCTGGCGGGCCTGTGGTGCCCCTGTCGGCTGTCAGGCCTGTGGTGCTCCTGGCAGGCATGTGGTGACCCCAGGCCCTAAGTCATGACCCATGTGACCTCCCCCCTGGGATTCGCCACTGATTAGTACTGCGATGGCTTCTTGGGAATTTGATACATGTAGGATAAATGGAATTTATCAAACGACAATAAGGAAGAACACATAGGTACTTGAGGAGGATCAGCTTAAAGTTAACCACACATACGGGCAGGGGTGTAATTTTCCTAAAATGATTGTGGGTGCCCAGCTGTAGGGGCGTCCTGCGCCAGGCCGTTTTGGGGCGCGATGATTATTCTTTATGTGGGAGCCTAAATTAACACCGAATTTGATAACATTGCTAGCCGAAGGGCGCTTCAAGTGACGTGTCTGACTAAGCAAATGCACGCTTAAAAGTGGAAACTGACCGGAAGGACGTAAAAAAGATGTAGAGAGGCGCCATCCAGTAGGAGGGGCACCAAATGTGGAGGCGCCAGACGTTTACGAGGGCGCCGTGAGACGATGAAAAGGGCGCCATTCTCTTAGGAGGGCGCCGAGTGATTGAAAACGCTATGAGGTCCAGGGGCGCTAAGAGGCCAGAAGGGCGCCGCGCAGTCAGTAGTGCTACGTTGGTGGGGACGTGGGGGCGCGAGATGGTTACGAGGGCGCCATGAGATCATGAAAAGGGCGCCATTCTCGTAAAAGGGCGCCGAATGATTGAAAACGCTATGTGGTTCAGGGGCGCTGAGAGGCCAGAAGGGCGCCGAACAGTCGAGGGATGCACGGTGAACAGAGACCTAAGGACGCGAGACGGTCAGGAGGGCGCCCTTAGACCATGAGAATGGCGCGGTGCTGTCAAAAGTGCGCCATTCTCCCAGAAGGGCGCCGAGTGATTAAAAACGCTATATTATCCATTAACGCGAGACGGTCAGGAGGACGCCATTAGAGCATGCGAAGGGCACCGTGCTCTCGAAAGGACGCTTGCAAGTTGTAAGAGACTTGTGGGTGCATTTTCATCATTGTGGGGGCATAATTCAGGATTGTGGGTGCATATGCCCCCACAAAGAGATATAAAATTACACCCTTGCATACGGGGGTGAACTGCCATTTTCGTTTAGTAAAAAAAAAGGATAAAATCATCGTGTCAGGGCTGTGACGAAAAAGAAGTGGCCTAAATCCGATGAGAAAACAGGATTTGGGGGTACCCTAGGTTTGGCTCCTTGAGACATGGTGCCCCCCCTTGTCTCAAATCGTTCCGCCGCCTATGCCAGCCTAACCTAACCTAACCCTACGAAACCTACATACCCAAACCTGAAGGTGAAATGCAATACCAATACTAGTAAGGGGACAATATTTACAAAAATAAAAGATATCAGAGCAAGGTATTTCTGGATATATTTTTTGTTTTAAAGAAATTGCGCAGTACCTAATAAGGGATGTTATTTATGTCTATCCTTTAGACAAAAACGTACCATTAATTGAATGTAAGGTTTCTGTCTGATATACGGTATAACGAATCCGAGAGACGGGCCGCAAATAGGCTAGGTATGTGCAAAAGGAAGTAGTTGTTGATTTTCGTAACTCTGTGCGGAATTCAGCAATCGCTGAATATTCCGACTAGACAATCTGGAACCATAAGGGTTCATGTCAGCATTTTTATACCAGATTTAGCTATAGCTTATAAGGTTCCATTATCATTTTCGGTCCTGTACAGCAATAAATTTGGTTCTATTTTGGGATTCGAAACAAAAAGTTGTGCACCTTCTGAAAAGTGTCATTGACATCCTCTTCGGCTAACCGATAGCGTTTTACAGCCTCGATGTGGACGGTTTTTCACGAATCATGTGTTCTCTTGACGTCACGAAGCATGAACTCTTGTTGAATGTGCCAGAACATAAGGAAACTTAAATCTTAGAGCAAAGACCCTATTTAGGAGGATTCTCGTGTGACCGTGCCAGGCCCACCAGTAGAGCCTTGTCCGAGTCCTTCCAAGGCCGTATATAGGCCTTGGAAGTAGAGTAGAGTAGAGTCCAGTAGAGTCCTTCCGGCTTCCAGTCGGCGAACCACTGCTATCACCGTCCCGTCCGAAGGCAGCGATCCTGATGAGCCGACACCACGCCGGGTGACCTCCGATGCCGTATTCGCCCGCCCGGGCGCGGCGGTGCGGTGCATTCAAGGCATCAGTTGAGCAGCCGTGACGGCGATGCTCAGATTGGAAAGATCAGATCATATGCGGGAAATTCTTCTTAAAATAGGACAGTATTTCAGACGTTCCAGTTCAGGAGGCTGGTGTGTGGAGACGGTTTCAGCGATCGTGGATGGAAAGAATGGAGTGGCTCGCTTACAGTTGATCGGAAGGCGGTGTTTTGTGCAACTCTTGCACTTTTTTTCATGGCCATGGCATGCGGGGCGTTGGGAAGGGCGACCATTTGAAACCTAACATGTTTGTGATTAATGCGCTCTGCAAAAAAGCAGAAGTAATCCGTTCAGACGACTCTCTTTATCATGAGATCAACGAAGTGAAGGCACTCCAATTCATCCTCTGATTCGAGGTAAGAACGCATCAGTAGTGGAACACCTTAGAAACTGTGGACAAACTCGTGACGCGTACATTCCTATGATCGAAACAGTCAAACTGTGTGGGAGGCAGAGCTCATGGCACGAAATTTCGGGCTGATCGATGAAGAGCAAGAAAATAATGAAGGCAACTTCAGGACCCCACTCTGATTCTGCATGGGTAGTGGAGAAAGCACCCTGAAAGGGCGCTTAAAAACATGTCCAAGGAACGCCTCCCGACAAGCTGCGATGTTCAGAATAAAATAATCGCGCCAATCGGCCTTCTCATGAGGTAAAAAGTCTTGCAGGACGAGTGATGGTGTGTTTGTAGCATCATCTTGAACGGAACCACTGACATTTCAGATGCTAAGCAGCTTTCCTCTGTGCAAGAAATTTGGATAAGACGAACTGCATACAGGAAAGGGTCCAAGGCTACCAAGCCAAGAGTATCGGACTAAAACGATCGTCGATCCTCCCGAACAGATCAGTGCTTTGCGAAGGCTACGATGGGTGTGTTTCATGAAAGACGTCAATTAAGTGCATGCACACGTCAAAGCGAAGCACACATAGGCCCATTTTTCTGCATTTTGCTCATTGTGCTACCAAAGCCTTTGCTCTGGTGGTGAGGTGCAGGGCTAAAATTCAGGAGGCATCGAAATGCCTCGAAACAATCAGGAAAACGATGAACTTCATGGCGCCCAAGGCCCTATATACCGGCGCGTAGTTAAAAAGATCAGACTGCTTTGAAGAAGCACAATCTGACAGTGAAGTAAAAATTGAAAGCTAAACTTTAAAAAAGTGAACCAGGCGGGTACTGGGTCGAATGGCATGGTTTGCTGAAGTTCATCGAGTAGGTACTTCACCCCAATGGTAGCGTGTCTTGAGACCATCTCGAACTGATCTGACGCCAGTGCATCCTCCAGGGTGAAAGCGTTCCTGATGTCAATCGCAAAGGGCAGCTTTGTCGTAGCATTTAGGGCTTTGGTCGTAGCCCTCTACATCGTCGCTAGATTTGCTAATCGACTTCTTCCGATCTCAAAGGCATATGCAGAGTTCAGCCTTGGAAGTAGTGGTGTGTATTGAAGAGGTCATGGAACTGCAAACCATCCTAGGAGACTGCGAGAGACATCCGAAGAGGACTTCAAGACTGCTCAGCCGTGCCGAAGAGCTTCTGGGGGAACCTCCCGCAATGCTTCGGATCGGAGACCGCCAACGAAACAGGTGTAACGAATCAAACGTATCAGATCCATAAGTCTGCTATCGCATTGGCGTTTACGTGTCGTATCACGATGGACTTATCACTCAAGACAACCAACATATTTCAGGATGAGGACGACGTCAAAGATGCTGCAGAGCTGCAATCTGCTGCCCTGCCAAGGCCCTATATACCCTGCAAAGTCCCAGCTGAAACGCCGGAGAACATCTCCGAAGCTGTGACCATGTATATATTTAGATGATCTGCTAGGAACGTCTCAGCAGACGAAGAGAGTGGTGAGGTGGAAAGATGGGTCCAAAGATGGGTGTCAAATGTTTCAAAGCGGCGCTCCAAACCATGCGCCATAGCACCAGCTTTCAATGATCTGTGGCTTGTATCCGATAAATGCTGTTTGCTACGAGTACGCATGCTTGCGAAGAGCCCAGTCAGCATAGCTACGGCTGAAAGGACATGCAACTGTCTGCGCCGACTGAAAATATTCTTGCGGCCAACGATGGGCGAAGCAGGGTATATAGAACAACGGGTACACCAACGGGCAACGCCGCGGAAAGCGCCCATTTTACCTGGGTGAGTTCCATGGAAGAAGATATATTTTTTGAATATGGACAAAATAGATTATTCTATTCTAACGAGTAAAGCGAAGTTCATAAAGCAGTTATTTTTAAATTATATGTAGGTACCAGAAATAACATACTAACCATAGTTCAAAACTTTGTCTTAAGCTAGTTGAAAATCCTATAGTTGATACTAAGATGGAAGGAATCAATAGAAGGCAGAAATGGCGCAGCTGTTTCATTCTTAAAATGTGTTCGCAAGCAGGATTTACGTGATGCTAGCAATATCTATTAATGTAATCGGGGACGCTGATTGGCCGATCGAGTCCGTGAGCAGTATCACTAGTTTACGCCAGTACCTACAGGGTTGAGGCAATGTGCGCATGCGCAGGAACTTTGCTCTCATGGGATGGGCTTTTGGTACCTCGGGCAGCGCCCAATGCTTTTTCGGACCTGTTTTGGCCTCCTCATCGAAAAACGCTAGATAATAGGTTGTAGAATGTAGAGGAAGCTTGAGGCTACCTTTCCCCACAATAATATTGACACTTTATCTTTTAGCTTACGTGTGAGGCTCGCTTGAAAAAGGTCGATTTAACATGGACACCCTATGGGGTAGTAGTTTTTCAGCGCCCATTTGGCCTTTGCTACCGAAGCTCGACTATCAGGGCTGAAACATATGACGTCGCAAATAAATGGCATGCTCAGCATCAACGATGTTCTGGATGGTGGATGAGCTAGCAAAGAAAGAAACCCCACAGACAGGGACATCTTGCGTAGGTGAGTGACGAGTTAACAGTTCAGCTACAATCGTGGTGTAGCTCACTGCTCACTTCATGCCACAATGCTCCAAATATGTTAAAAGCGAATCTGTCGAGTCACTCGCTTGTGGCCCGAGTAAGGGTCTGTTCCTGTCACTCCTCCTATAAATCTCAGATGAGGTTGGATGAGCTTGGAGGAAAGCCGTTTCAGAGGAGCCACGGGAACATGTTTGTGAGGAAATCAGCTGTTTGCTGGCACAATTGCGCGAGGTTTTCTCAGTTAAACAGCTAGCGCATTATGTTACTAGAGTATGCGAAAAAGGCATTCTGGCGCTTCCCGTTTGTCTAGGAATGAGATCGTTTTGGAAAGCAAAATAGTGCTTCGGATGTCAGCTTCAGTCTTCGTGAAGGAGTATCATGAATGATGCCGAGGCAAACTGCCTGCTTTCGGGTAGAAGCAGATATAGCCGGATAACTCGTCGTTAGGCGGTACGGGTGGACATCGATAGCAGCGCCTCTAGCGGTCACTAGGGAAAGCTGGGCTGTAGGCGACGAAATACCGGCTGAGTTGTCACACACGTTGAATAGGTTTTTATAGACATCCGTTTTGTGAAAAAGTTGAACTTTTGCCTTCAATATTTCTACGGGCAATTTTAGAAGTGATTTTCACATCTTACAAAACCGTTTAGATTATTGTAATCACTTCAAGCCTTCCTATTGTTCTTGACGATGATGCTGGAGCTATTTATAATCAGTGTTTCTAGCTTAGTAATAGAGCATATTGTCCAAACGATGAAAAAAAAAAACAAAAGGAAAATTTTTAATGCAAGTTTCTCTAATAATTGATGGCAGATTCTCTAAACATCAAGGAAAATTTGCATGCTAACTGATAATTCAAAGTTCTTGGGGCCAGATGTTTTCTTCTATTCTTACGTCGCCCCAATGGCCGCGAATACACTTGTGATAACGCCTATCGTCCAACCTAGAGTTGAGCGGTACCTGAACTTATTTTCTTCAGCAAGTGCTCGATATATTAAAGACAATGTCAGGGTTTTGCCCAAGATATTGGAGCTATTCGGTGTAACGTGCAGAAGAAGTTGGCTAAGGCCCCAATCCGAGGTCATTCATCCAAAATTGCCTAATTTTCAAATGGCGACCCTCCAAAACTGTCCAGTCTGCCATTCACAAACTTCTTTCTGGCGACGAGATTTAGGTGCTTTGATAATTTCTCTAAGGCCATGTAGGCTTTACACTAGCTAGACAATTTTTTGAAACATTGACTAAGCGGCAAATGACCCTTGAACATTACGTAGCGGAAGGTAAAAAATGTGAATATTTTTTTCTTTAAAAGTTGGTAGCACGAGGCACCGACGGCTTGTCCGACGGCTGTACGCGACTTGTGTGCGTCGGTTATTCGCGTTTTAAAGTCTCGGAAAATCGTTGGTTTAGTGTAGGTAGTATTGCCTGCTTCGAGAGTAGGTATATGGGTAAATAGCGTGGCGCCAATCCGTAAATAAAAAATCATGAGTGTGCACTGTACAGTTACTGAATGTGGAGAAATAACTGCCAACCGACTTGGGCGCCGCTTCTTCGTTGTTGAACTGCCAGCTAAGCACCCAGTGACCCTTTAACATTGCGTAGCGAAAAAAAAAGACTTCACTCTATTTTCAAAAGTTGGCAACACCTGGCAATAACCGCTAGTGGTCAGCTGTCTGCTGTGCAATGCATGAGTGTATGGCGGTTATTCAATATTTGAATTCCCGAATTGATAATCGTTGGTTCAGTGAATTATTGCTTGGTTCTTGGATATATAGGTGAATATCTTGACACCAGTCCGTAGAGAGCAAAATCGTCAGTGTACTGCGCTCGGATGTGGAGGCCGGCCGCCGGGGACACGTGCGTGCTCTAATACAGCTACGCATTCATCCTCTATTTTACCAGATGTGCAAAATTGAATTGCGCATCCGGCCTTGAAAGCAATAAGTAAATTGGTCTACAACTTTTTTAGTTACCGGGATGTCAAGAAAAATGCCGCTGGAGCGGCGGAGCGGCGGCGCGGCGGCCGGTTTTTGCTGCCGGCGGCGAACGGTTCCGTCTGAACATTACGCTGCTTACCTCTGATCGATTCGCGTGAAGATCTCTGTGAAGACTTAGAAATGTACAGACAATCTTATCGTGAAAGAAATACGAAATCAAACGGCAACAATTTGAGTTAAGAGTGTGTAAACACAAAATTGTTGTGACTTAAATCTTTTCCCGCATCGGCTGTCCCCCGCCTCAACTGGAAAACGTCTTATTGTAAGCAGAGCTCTATTTGCCATTTTTATGATTCGATTAACTAGATATTCTCAATGTACAGTCAAAAATGTATGTGCCGTCGGATAGTGAAAGAAATAATAAAATTGGGCGGTAGGTTTTTGAGATATGGGCGTGTAAACACAAAGTAGACCCGCATGTGGCATATTTCACCCCGTTTGACCTCATTTTACTTGGAATACATATATTGACCTAGTATAATGGAATAAACACAATATAGTTCCCCACCACGATCTCGTCTTTGTGGCTTTCATAGGAGCTGAGATATTGGGGCTTAACATTCGCCCCCACTTTTCCACTGGGCGTTGCTAAAATTCTCGGAACCCGTCCACTGCGCGTATTAAGTGGATCTGTTTTAATTTCGCTAGGAAGTTAAATTTCGGTCTAATACTGGTCTAGTACTGGCACTGGTCTAATACTGGTAATACGGGTCTAATACTGGTCCCACCCGCTCAGTCAACACGTCAGATGGGACCCTGGGTGAATGTATTTCGAATACCGGATTTACGAGTATATGCCCGAAATCATGCTCAGTGTGCGAAATTTAGTCTACGAGGGTCAAAGCGCTATATCCGCGATAATCGGTCTGCTAATGACTTGCCGTTCATCTTGTTTTCTTTTTCTGTCCATCAACGAGAGCTATAGCAGCCTGGGGAAATAAGATATTCACTTTGTGCGCTTTGCTACTGCAATTTTAACAAATTTGTATTATTGGCATGTTAATCATATATTTTTATTTGTGAATATCGTTTTAGAGGCCGTTTTATAGCGGCGAGTTGTATTTGGAAACGGGCAAATCACATTTGGGCCACCATCTCTCGGCCTGAGTTTGACTCAGCCACCCCTCTCTCTCTCTTCCCTCTTGGATACGTCAGCGCTCCTGTGTTAACTTATAACTCCATTGTTCGGTGATCGAAGAAGAATTACTTTAGTGTTGACCCGTCTTTACACCCATTTTGAGACTTTGGCCCTCATTCATGACACAGTTAGCCTGTGTGACAGAAACAGCGGTCACGTTCTGCAGGACGACCAAATCTTACCTAGATGGTGCGCTCCGGCCCTCAACATTACGAAAAGTGGCGAGGCACTTGTGCTGGCACTGTCAGGGACTGTGAGTACCTATTCTAAACGAAAAACATAGTTTATTAATATTTCGCCGACCAATTAGCGTAAAGTCATGTTGGACGCTCAGGGTACCTATGCCTTGTTAATCGATTTACCGAAGGGGCTACTGCACATGTGTAACACAAGAATGCCATTTCCGTATAGTATCAGACCAATGTTTTCACAAAAGTTGATGTTCAATTAACAATGATGCGTATTCAAGGCCCTATATTTTATGATATGTTTGTGTGTATAATAACACGGAACAAAAATGATACCTATAGGCGAACGCGTTTCGGCTAAATCGCCGTAATCAGGCAATTTAGCCGAAACGCGTTCGTCTATCCTTTTTGTTCCGTGTTATTATAGTTGTCTCAACTGAAATACAAGTATGTACATATGTATGTATGTATTGACATCAAAAGCCTTCCACATATGCCGTGGCGATTGAGGCTTTAGTAGTCGGACTCTCGTCCCCGTCTTGAGTTGGGATGTTAGCCTCACATCGTCTCTGCCTTTATACTTCTCCGGCCGTCGTGATGTGTACCTATACCCGCTGAGTGCTGACCACAGGAGCTTTCCAAAGAATAATGACGTGTATGGCGCGACGCCAAAAACATCCGGGCCCAAGAACATCTGACCACGGGCGGAGAAGTAATTGGCCGAAACGTTGTACAGCCTACAACCCAACTCAAAACCGCGACGAAAATCCGACTTCTACAATTGTAACACCTTGTCTCAAACATTGCGAAAAATTGCAATGTTGTGGAAATTAAAAATGGGGATTGAACATCATATGCCAAGCTTTTGCCCGTCCGACCCCGCTGCTGGTTTCTGGTCACCTCATACCAGGCGCGAGACAACTTTCACAACGGTTCAGAAACGAATGATGATGTGGTCCATCATTCGTTTCATCATTCGTGGTCCAGGTAAAAAAAAGAAAATGCATGTCAAGGGGCGGGTAAGAACTCAAGGGGCGGGTCAGGGTTGTATTGGAAAATCTTTCCTCAAAAGGTAGTTTGTCAAGATCAGCTGAACGAAATAACGTGCCAACTGCCAGGTAAATGGCATACAGGTATTCTCCTCTTTTGAGCTACGCATGCATCGTAGCTCTTGCACATGCCATTTTGTGTTTAGTATTATTTTCCATTAACAAAACATTTGCTATTACAATAGGAAAACGTAAAAAATTGTTCCCTGGTACGTTTGGTTGGTATTTTCAAAATGAAGTGGCCCAAATGCGAACTAATAAAAATGGGGTAGTTTGGTTTTTGGGACCGAAGTTGCCCTCCCCTCCACGGCTGGATAAAATGGAATGAAGGCAAAAATGGGTGAGCCACTGTGGGTGGGCCGACGAAATTTACTTAGCGTAAAAATTCATATTTGGTAGCTCTGAAGTCTGATATGGTGGCATTCCTCTCATTTCCATTAAAGTGACCATCCCACCTAACATTAGTTTTGAGTTGAGAACAGTAGCGGCGGAACACCTTAAATTGAGGGAGAGCACTGCCGACTTTTGGTCCCATTCTTTCCATGCAACGCCCATAGGGCTAATGTTAAAATGTCAAAACCAAGGGGGGCACGGTGCCCCGGTGCCCTCCCCGTTCCGCCGCCTATGGTTGAGAAGCCAAATTGGGGTCCCTAGCCTGCAATTACCGATTTGGGGACTCACAACGAGAACTGTTTTAATTCGGAAATATTAAATTTCAAAGTCTGCAGTTTTCGAATTTGAAAGGGCTAATGCATTTGAATTTGAAAGGGCTAATGCTCTTCGACGGCGTAGAGGTGAAGTCCGCAGTAATTTTAGTATTTCTAACGTTTTTTCAAATTGATGATTACGTTATTCGACATTTTGCGAAATGAAGTGGCTTAAATCCAAAGAGAAACTTTAATTTGGGGTACATACCTACCTTGGTTTTGTCCCCGGAATCGGTCTCCGCCACAGCCATGACCCTTGCCCCAAACTTCAAACTAGTTCGCGCGTCCCTGGACGTGAACTATTTTTTGTTGATATGGAATACCTACTTCAGTGAATTTCGATTTTCGTCTGTTATAAATGATTGTGTGTTGCCTTTTGGCACAAAAATTCCTTCTGATTTACTTACCTACCTTTCATTGAGTGATATGCTTGCTTGTACCTACAAAATGTTTTCCAAGTGTATATGAGTTGCGTGGTCATTTTCCTTAAAAAAAACTCACACATCTATTACGGAGAAATACTTGGTCTTCAAATTTTCGAAACTGAAGAAGGTATTTAGTTATTTTTAAACCTCTCCACCTGATTCAAATTGGATTCGGAGTTTTCCTTCACTCTGAAGCGCCGTCTGCCGTTGGCAGGTGCCGGCGCCGTTTCGTCGAGCGGCGGACCGGACCTGGGGGAGGCCTGGACCTCCGGTCGGCCATCATCACAGGGTCCAGAGCACGCCGGGTCCGCTGGTCCGCCATTTCGCCGGTTTGGCCGCGTTCCATGCCGGCTGCGTGGCCGGATCGGCAGGGCGCACTGCCTTCTGCGCATGCGTGGCCGCTCACCGGCCGCCGTGCTCGGCGTCGGCGGGCGCCTTTTTCTCGCCGGTTGTCCTGGCGGCGCTCAAACGGCGATGGCCGCCGTTACCGGCCTCGGCTCTGGGCCAATGGGCGTCCGGCTGCGGTGGGGAGACTGCCAGAGGCGGTGCCCGTCCGACCCCGTCTGGTCTGGCCGGCCCGTACCCCGGTCTCTATCGCCGTTGCTCGGCACCCGAACCGACCGCCGAGCTGGGCCGCGGCGGCGGCGGCGTCTGCCCAAATCGCCCGCCCGACCAGCACCTGGCCACAGGCGTCTTCAGGAAGGTGAGACTGCCTTCTCTCAATTTGACCTTGACTGGATGTTTTGTAATTGTCTTTATATCCGTTGTATATGTTTCTTTTTTGTGATCTTGTTCTGTCTTGCTATTTTCTGTTCAGGGTGTGCTTTATACCAGACTTTCGTCGGATTCTTGCAGGTTTGCCTTGATCTAGTGTAAATGTGTGGATACAGTACCAAAGTGATTAGCTGTTGGTTCTAGTAAGAACTGCATGGATATAAACTGTGTAAATGCTTGACCAAGTCGTTCTGATGCGTTTTTATATGAAACTTCCTGGTACCGGCAAGCTTTCAGGTTATTTTGGATAGTCATGTATCCTGTTTTACGCATGTAAAAGTAAAAGGTACGTGAAAGAAAGTAATGTGAAAGTTAGTCAATCTACAGTGACTGTGTGTTTCCCAGTTCTAGCATGGACAGTGAAACGTTTCCCATTAAAAGAAAGCTCATCTCACAAACACGCTGATTAGCATTCAGTCGTTGCATGCCGCCCAGTCCAATCAGTGGGACTGGGAGTGGCTTTGGAAGCTGATCCGTACTTTCATGAGCTAAGATGATTGGGCCCTACAGTCTCCTTTCTACAGATTCCTGCTTCATTCGGGAAACACTTGTTCAACTGACCAGCTGATCCATATAAACCAAATTGGGCAAATTTTATCCATGCAATGTAAGCCCTAACTTGGAATTAGAAACGTTTTCATTTTAAGTGGAGTTTAATAGACGATGCCCATTAAACGTTACCATATGGAGAACGTTTTTTTTTTTTGGGTGGGGGGTGGGGGTGGGAAGGAACCGCTGTATTCTAAATTGTGGTCGAAATCGTAAGTTGCTTTTTACGTCGGCCATTTTGAAGTGAAAGATGAATCCCCAGAAAACGACGCCCTTAAATGTCAAAAACGAATGAAGACGTTAAGCGTGTGTAAGCGTCTCCGGTGCTAAACGGTAAAGACAAGTATTGGAAGTGACAGAAGAGGAGCTAGACATGATGATGAAAAAAGTTCGCACCATCTTCATGCAGCAATTGGGGGTACAGAAAGTTGCAATGTTTCATGTTTTACAAAGTTGCAATGTTTCAATATTTTACAGAAAGTTGGGAGCTGCATGGGTTGGAAAGGGCCGTCCTCCATCATGACAGCGAGCCCTCACACAAAACACTTGTGTAAAAGCAAAGTGTTGCAAGAAGAGGACCGCAGTGCTCAAATATCCACCGTATTCAACAGATATCGCACCCTGCGACTTCCGGTTGTTCCTTTTACTGAAAAGTCAATGCAACTCATTCTCTGTCCCTGTCTTGGGTTAAGGGTATCATATCAGTGGTTAAAAATGGAGATATTCAGTGAAGTGTATAAAAGGAGGCTGATGGCCCAATCTGAAGTCATTCATCCCAAAATTGCTTTATTTTCAAATGGTTGCCATTCAAAGTCGATCTGTCTGCCATCCAAGAACTTCTGTATAGTGGCGAGATTTGGGTGCTTGGATAATTTCTCTTTAGAGGGTCCGTCATTGCAACAAAGCGTAAATACCGCTCAGTTGTTGGCGCTAAGAAAACCGTATCATCTCGCTCTATCTCTGAATTCATTCATAGCTTCGTCGCAACCGGCAAAAGGAGAGAAAAGGTATAATATGCAGACATGGGCACGGATCCAAGACGACATAGGCGGTGGAACGGGGAGAGCACCGAGGGACCGTGCCCTGCTTTGATTTTGGCATTTTAACATTAGTCCTATGGGCGTTGCATGGAAAGAATGGGACCAAAAGTCGGCAGTGCCCCTCCCCCTTAATTGAACGTGTTCCGCCACTACTGCAAGACGACCAAACAAGAAAATCAAGATATCCACTAGATAAGTGGTCTTTAACCCTATTCCTGGCGGGGGGGGGGGGGGCTCAGGAGCCCCCCCTGAGGTTTTTTGGTTATTTCTCCCAAACGCGTTGAGCTAGGAAGATCAAATTTTCTGACTTTTCCTAAAAGGCTTCTACGCAACATGTCTGAAAATTTTGAGTTGATCTGACCTCAGGTCAGGTCACCAGAGGCGGTTTGGTGACCCTACCTCAGAAAAGTTTGCAATCACGCCAGAGCTAGAGTTTTTGACCGATCAATTTCTTCTCTTCAGGCTATAGTTAGGGTACCAGTATGTGCAATTTGTATATCTCGGAATTTTGATATCGGTGACCTAAGGTCAGGTCAGTTTCGCGACCTCCCCATTATAAGTCAATGGGGAAAAAAATCAACTCCCTGTTTTTGCCACTAAAACGGGTCGGAATGGCCCCATATACCATACATGACTTCATATACGATCAACCTTCACTACCTTGAGGTCTGTTTTGCTGTTGGGCAGCTGTGAGGTCATGTGACGTCATCAAAGGTCACCAAAGGTTTTTGGCCAATAACTCCGTACAGGAACAAGATACAGACGCGTGGATGGTCTCATTGTGTTCAGCTCGTCAAGACGCATCGAATGATATACATGATGACCTCGAGGTCACGTGACCTGAGGTCAACCTTTGACCTTGACCTTTCGAGGTTAACATATATATCATTCGATGCGGATTGACGAGAGGATCACGATGATGCCCTTAGTTTGTTCCTATCTTGACTAATTCGAAAGTTATTCGAGAAAAACTCTCTCCATATCTAGCGCCGCCATTTTGACTTTTTCGACCCCTGTGACGTCATCTTTGACCTGACCTGAAAATGACCTTAGTAAAAATTGTAGATCTTGACCGTGCGTATCCGATGCCGTTTACCGTTTGTCGCTGCGATGTGTAGTTTTTGAGATCTGAAGGGGGGCCGATTCGGCCCCCCCCCCCCCCCGCCAGTTTCTTGTCCCGGCGGAGCCCGCCAGGAATAGGGTTAAGAGTGGAATTGTGGTGGAAAACATGGCTTATAGATGTCTCTCAACGAACCAACTACTTTGCATGCCCTCAGAGTTTGCAGTTTTGGGAAAATCCCTCAAGATTCATCTCGGATCCATGATCACGAGTCGTGGATCCGAGTTGGATCTTGAGGGATTTACTCAGAACTGTTTACTCTGAAGGAATGCAAAATAGTTGGTTCATTGAGAGGCAACTCTGAAGGAATGCAAGATAGTTGGTTCATTGAGGGGCTTCTTTTAGCCATGTTTTCCACCATAATTTCATGCTTGAAGACCGTCAATCTAATGGCCATCTCGATTTCCGTGATTGGTTGTCTGGGATCCGTGCCCATGTCTGATAATATGCGCACAGGGCATGTATATGCTTCACCCCCTGTCCTTCGAGGTCCTGAGGACGACAGCGCGGAAATTCGGTGGTGATAAACCGAAAGAGGTAGCCAAGGGTTCTCCGGTGGTTCTTCCGCTCGCCGCAGCGTAGCTGTACCGACACCATCATCCAGCAGTGGTTTTAGCAGGATGGATGCTTGCACGGTCCTGAACACCATGCATTGTCTCCGAGGGTGGATGTGAAATCGGGTAATTTTTCAGAGGGCACCGACATCGTATGGCCTCCGCGATCACCTGACTTAAACTGGGGGGGGGGGGGAGGAGGAGGGAGCTAACTATTCATAGCCTCCTCCCGTTTTCTGCAATAGGGGAAGTTGGGGGAACGCCGAATACTTTTTACTGACGCCCGTAGCACGCAAGGTAGACAACATAAGCTATTCTTGTTGGCGCCATTCGAGAGGCCAGTCTTTTGCCTTTCAAACATACCAGGCGCATTTGATGAATTCGCATACCGTTTAAGCGCACAAACTAAAAATATCAAAGAAGTGACTTTTTCGGCGTTGCCCCGGACTGCGGGGAAAGCCGAAAATGGGAGAAATGATCTACGGGAATGCCGAAATTGATGTTTTGCTATTTTATTTATTTATTTATTTATTTAGGCTCGTTACAACATCCACGTAGTGGCTTTTACGTTGTAGTGTCAGTATACATGAAAATCATCTCACATTTTTATGTGAAAATTTATCTCAAATTTTATCCAGAATTCGTCAAAGCTGACACGCGTTTTAAGAGCTTGAGGACGCTTGGTGCACACTGGAAGTTATAATTGTGTGATATAATAAGAAAAGGCCAGGTAAATCATTCCTTATGGTAACAGGCCGTTGTGTCGGTTAAAAGTGTAATTTGTGTGACTAAAAATACGCGTTGCTATTCTACAGCGGTAAAGTTCACGTAGCATGCTTTAACGCGCGTAATTGCACGTTTTCGGCATTACCCCAGCCAGCCATACTTTCATTTGCAGGCCCATAACTTTTCAACGTGCTGTATAAATTTCAAATAGGCAGCACAAGCTTATGCAAAGACGTACTGAAGATTACTTGACCGAATTGGCCAGACAAACGGTAGCATAATGAGTAGGAAATGCAGCTTCGAAGACGCATGTAGTACAAAGGAAACGTACCTTGAAAACGCTATTGGCGTCCTCACAGCCGAAGTATTCCGAATGACGACTGGTAACAAACATGCGATAATTGGTAGTCACTTAAGCTTCAGAGCATCACTGACAGGTGGCATCCATGTCGTATGGTTTTCGAAATATCTCGAATTTCGGCTTTGCCCCAACCCCGGCATTGCCCCAACTTCATCTAACTTCCAAACTAGTGGTGTCAATCGGTTACCAAAATTTCGGTATACCAATACCGAACCGATACCGATTCGGTATTCGGTATTTTATACCAAAAGCATTTGGTATTTTGTCGGTATTATGAAAGTCAACTACTGTCATAAAAATTAAAACATTTTTGATAAACCTTCTGAACTCAAATTTGATATTGCTAAATGACATTGGATGAAGAAAAAGGACAATCATGACACATTTCTCCCAAATGCATGATGTCATAACAAATGGGCAAACACATTAACTGCAACATCAAACACATCAGTCTACCAATGTTGAATGGCAACTTATCAGTGCCAGCAAATTCCAATACCTACCATGAGGATAATTATCTTACAAAAAAGCTAATGTGCAAGACATGTACATTTAACATTACATATATTACATTAAACATGTGTATCAATGTTTAACTCACTGTATACTGGAAAACATACTCTAACTACCTTATTAAAAATTTCCAAAGCATTCATTGGTAACAAATTTGACTTTGTTTTGAGGAGTCTGTGATTGATCTTGACCTTGTCTTGCTCTCCATTTCACTGCAGTGCAGTTACATTATCCAAAAGTCAAAACCCTGTTTTTATAGCACTAGCTTCACCAATATCATCTAATATTGAAGGCAGCATTTATCACTTCATCATCACCCCACAAATTCTCAACTTCGTTCAACTTCAAAAAGATCCTGTGGATTATTTATTTTCTTTACTTAGTGTTCTCTTTCCTGCTCTCCTCAACAGATAAAAATCGCTAGCAATATAATCAAAAGCATTCCTAAAATATAACTGGGTCTTGGCTTGCATCGCAAATAGCAGTTCAAAAACTGAACACATCTAAGAACTTTTAAATGTCGCAGCTGCGCTAAAATCCGATGTAGCTCAAAATTAATTGAAAATAATTGAGCAACATTGTTTTTCTGGTTCTTCTTTTTTTAGCGATAGCGGCGTGCAATCTTTCTTGAATTAATTAAAAGATACCAAAATATGAACATCATATTTTTAAATTAAGTGTACATAAGTGTACATAAAAAGAAAAAAAACTTTATTTTATGCAGTTCCGTGCGTTTCGTGCCTAAATGCAAATGGCCGCCGCCTGCACGGCCAGTGCACGGCTGCCATTGTGGAAGTGATGCCACGTGACACTTGTCAATGATTCCGTAAAATTATGGACATTTTACTTAGCTTTCATCGCGATATCATTACAGTGGTGTCTCCTATCTATCAGTGTGCCTCGTAAGTAATTATTTATCAAGATTTGTTGTGTTAAACATTTATTTATGATAAAAAATTGGCTGCGTCACTATCGTCACCATCGCTACTTGAGTTGAACTGTAGGTATCATGGATTTTGTTTACATTAATGGTATAGCCCAGCCCATCATTGTCATTTGGTTACCATTTTTGGATCATGGTAACACACGTAACCCTGTCTTGACTGGACTCGAATTGAATGACTTGGGTTCAGGCATGGATGAGGTTCAGGGTTCAAGTTCTTGTCCTATCACCTCATGCAGATGACTTGAATCCACATCCCAGTTAAGTAACTGACCTGAATATTTGTTAATAGTTACACAATACAGCTATATATTTTTTTTTTGCAGTGCAAATAACTTAGAGATTTCCTGACTTGTTTTTGTTGCCTTATTTTAAAGTATTACCTTTTAATGCTTAGGGGAGATCCGTGTAAGACGCCCAGGGTCGGTAAGAGGCCCCATCGCTTTTTTTACCAAACCAATAATGTTATTTATTTTTTAATGTTCTTGTAAAGCAGAAGCCCTCTTGAAACAACAACTCACGAAACCTGAGGTATCAGGTGCGTCGCAGCGACTTTTGGTAAGCCTGTTTCTGTTTTTGCCCCTTTACTTGCTAGATATATACATCTTTATCACCCTTATATATCTGAAAAAACAATGACTATCAAATGCAATCTTATCTCATCGAAATTGTCACATGTTAGCTTCAGAATAGACCATGTTCTGGTGCGCTGCAAATGTCTCATAAACCATAAATATTGTGACGTTAAAACACTGCATTTTTTTTTAAGAGGCCCTCCCTTCGAGGATTATAAAACGCCCCCCCCCCCCGATAAAAAACGCCCCCGATGCTAAAACGCCTGCACCTGCGGCAGGCGTGGCATTCTTTTTTCAAGGAGTTTGTTTTTGTTTCTTTTTTTTTCTGTTTCTTTTTCTAGAGGTAATAGGTACAATTTTCGTTGGTCATCAGCGTTTGGTTGTGCTAGTTTTCGCATTGTTCGAGCGCTTTGGAAGTGTTATTGGTTTCGATAACACCGTATTTGCTTAGCTTTTCGAAATAAAAGGCCTTGCAGCTGTGTTCGCAAAACGTCTTTTACAAGTCGACTTGCCTTGTTAAACGCCCGAGGGGGGGGGGCGTCTTACCATACCCATGGTGTAAGAGGCCCTTTTGCAACTTTTTCCAAAATGTTAAAGTTTACGGTTTGTGTACCCCCTAGATTCATTTTGAATGCAAATATGTATGGGAAAATGATGCATGCTCACAGCGCATGCACACGTTAGCTCTAAAATATTATCAGTTGTCTAAAAATAGCAACTGAGCTTAAGGGGGGGGGGCCTCCTGCACCACTCTCCCCTATCATTTGTTTTGAGAAAGTTTGAAGCATTTGTTTGATGATTCCCTGAATTCGGTACCTAGTCGGTATTTCAACCTATTTCTGAAAATCGGTTCGGTTTTGGTATACTCTCAGTGGTTTTGGTCGGTATCGGTTTGGTATTGGTTTCCAAAATTTCTGAAATTGACATCACTATTCCAAACCGCTCGACATATCAACGCCAAACGCACAGTACCTTCGGCTGCATCAACTTGACACCTTGTGTCAAAATATGAACTTAGTAGCTACCATAAGTCGGTCGGAAATGACGTCAGAGTGACGGCATGTTCGGCCGATTTCGACGCAAAACATTGAACCACGGCAATCGCTCTCCAGAGCTCAGTTTTTTTAAGCTAGATCCAATTTCTTTGCATGAGAGGACTTATAATCGACTGCGCTATCAAAATACCATCTCGGACTTTCAAAATTTTGTAAATTTTGAAAATTATATATAAAAATACAAAATTTATATTTCTATCTTTTTTCAGGCAGTCTTTGATTTTTCGAAAAAATCGGAATATATGTGATAGAACACATGCTTATGGCTTACTCTAGCAAGTTTTAGCCAGATATTTTTAAAAATGACCAAGTTATACGCATTATAGCAAAAACAAATCACAATTATAAATTTTTCAAATCAATTTTTCAGTACGGATTTGACAATGTACACTAATATGAATGCATCTGTTATATTCTTTTTTGATTATTATACAATTATTTTGACAATACTGCCAAAATGCATATCGCGTCACTGTGTTCCGCCAGCAAACTAACACAAGAAAGAAGACGTCCTGTGGATAAGGTAAGCTGATGGGTATTCAATGATCAAGGCATCATCATTGGCAAATATTCACCGTCTCATAGCAGTGTGCATTGCAATGACAGTAGATAAAGAATGTTCATACAAAGTTTTGTTTACTTAAATGTTGTACATAACAGAAAGTCAGCCTTTAATGTTTTACGCATAACCTTTAAACTACTTTTCTCACTCTTCAAATCTTATTCTTATTTTTGTTTCTTATTCTGTTTCAACTAGCCTTAATTGCTCATTGTCTTGCTGATCGGTAAAATATGGGATTATTTTACCGATCAGCGACATTGTGCGAACCTTACAAATGCTGATGGTATCTTTCAGCTGAGTTAATGGCGCAGTGGTGGGTGCTGGCGCTTGTCACAGAATGGCTGTAAAACCGGTTACACGCAACACTTTCCGTCAGCCGTGGACGACAAAATGGCGGCGTGGCGCATTAATTGCAGATCTAATAGCTCGATAAAATCGGAAATGCCACGGCACACGCTATCCGCACATACCTGAGCCCGTCAGATTGATTAAAGGTATCCTTGGAACCGGATTTTTCACTTAGAACGTAGGATTTAGGTATGGGTGCGATCAAGGCCCAGCTCACGCTTGGGGTGGCGATGGGGGTTTGCTTACGACTCCCTTTAAAAAATTTTGCGCCACACAACTTCATATACTTGTCCCTCCAATGATTATCCCCTGCCTGCCTAAACACCTGGGAAATGAGTGAAAAAGTGTTTGTTAGGCTGACATTTGTAACTCCAAGTCGTCTGTTTGATGCAAATCAACAATTAGCAAGCCAATGCTGAGTTTAACCTTCCAGGCGGTGGGGGGGGGGCAATTTTTTGCCCCCCCCTTTAGTTTTTTTCGATATATCTCGAGAACCGCTGCGCCGATCGTCACCAAACTTTCAGTACCCTCCCGGGAGCAGCTAGCGCACATAGTGACCAAAAATTTTTCCAAAGGCTACGATAGGTTGGCCGCTAATGACGTCAGAGTGACGTCATTAGCCATTTTCGACCCAAAAAAAGGTTTCGCGGGAAGAGCTGTCAGGCCTACAGCTTTAGAGATACAGAAAAAATGTTTTTAACACAAAAGGTGTGGAATTAAGAGAGCTACAAAACTGCTATTTCGGTTTTTCGAATTTTTTGGATTTTGACCCCCAAAAATCAAAAAATAGATTTTTTGAATATAATAGCCAAAAAATCCAAAAAGTTTTTTGAATTTCGAAAAAAACCGGAATATATGTGATAGCCCCTACCGCCTTCTATCTACATACCAAATTTGAGATCGATACCTCTTTTTTTGGCCAAGTTATAGCGAAAAAGCTGTTCAAAATTGATGACGTCAAATTTTCAAACTCAATTTTTAGCAATTCTAGACCTCGTAGCGCAAAACAAAGACCACCATTAGACTCCCCGTGACGAGCTGCATCGAATCGATACCCATTTTATGCAAAAATATCAACTTTGAAATTTGACCTTTTTTGACCTGACCTTGACCTGACCTCCACCAGAAAGTGACCTAAACCGTACCTGATGGTCTTATAACCAACACCATTGAGTTGGAAATGAAAAACTGGCCATAAAACATGCATCGCATAACCTTAGTAAAGTTGGGCTCATGTGGTGACCCTTGGTGACCTTTGGTGACCTGACCTGTAACCTGACCTGGTATGACCAGTGACGTCTAATAGCAACATATGTACTAGACAACTGGCGCCTTATCGCTGATTTTCGACAAAATGCGTTTTACTCGGTGTTATAGCGCTTTCCCTAGAAGCCCCGTGAACGGTGAAACATTTTATCTTTGACCTGACCTGTGACGTCATCGGTGACCCCGAGGTCAATGAAATTTGGTTTCCTTCGACAAATTTGACAGGGCTATCGAACGCCGTTTGAATTTTCCGGATCCATCCAGTAGTTTCGGAGATACGGGGGGGGCAAAAAAGTGCCCCCCCCCACCGCGCGGAAGGTGGCTGGTAGGCCCACCGCCTGCCGGGTTAAACGATCAATAATGCCATGTAGCAAGAAGCAGCGCAATACCATATGCCAACTATCTCAGTTGATGGTTTCCATCATTGGCATTATTCACGATTGATATCACCCCGATTTGAGGGCGCCTTTCAACGACCAACCGTCTCAAACGATGGGCTATCGTTTGTCCTCAACCATAATGGCGGACCACGAGTTGGGGGGAAGGGGAGGGGGCGATATCACCCTCCTGTGGGTCCGCTGGACCGCTGCGAGCCAGACATACGTGGGGGAGGGGGGAGGTCTAGACGACACTGTACCCACTGACCACCCTCCCACCGAGCCCCCCCCCTCCGGATACCACCTGGACGCCAAATCGGGCGACCCCACGTCGGAGCTGTCTGCTCCCAGTCTGGATCACCGGAAGTGTGGCTTTTCCGGGGGTATTCTGCAGAACACCCCCTTGTCATAGTACTCAGATAGTGTCATAGTACTCAATACTCAATACTCATGCCTGGTGCTGTCACTTGTAAGCATTCTTCAGCTGCAATGATGGCTTCCAAATACCTACTCACAATGGGGATTGAATGGACAAATAGTTTGACGTTTTGTTCTCATAATTGTTTTATAATATAAATCATATTATGATGGCAAGTTGTATGTTTTTTTATGTAAAAAAGTTAAAAATAAACTTCATAAATGCATACTTTTTCCTTTATATCAAAAAAATAAGAGAATAACAGACAGATACTAAGCTAGTGGTGCCAAAAAGTAACGACCAGGAACCTTTCTCTCCCTCCACTCTCATCCATCTCTCTCTCTCTCTCTCTCTCTCTCTCTCTCTCTCTCTCTCTCCTCTCTCTCTCTCTCTCTCTCTCTCTTTCTCTCCCGAGTCCCACTTTTCCTTCCTCTTTCTCTCCACTTTCCCTTCCCTGTTTTTTTTCGTTTTCTCTTTTTCCCACTCTGTAGTTATGCTATTTATCGCACAGCATCCGAAATCAACTTACGTCTGTGGGTGCAAATCACTTTCATGCTGGAATTTCACAGTTATACACACACCTTTCTTTCATCATAAGTTATCTTACCACTATAGCTTACAGCGTGAATATGGATAAGCAAGCATCAGTGGTCCAAACTGTGAAAGACATGGATTGCACGTTGGCTAAGCTTCTTATGATGTCACTGATATGTTGTGAACTTCATTTACCATTCCCAGTCACTAAAAAACGATGTGTGCTGAAACATGCGGAAAGGAAATAAACATCCATCCATACCACTACATTAGCACACTAAACATCATGCTGCCGAGATGATAATAATTTAAATCGGCGACATAAGCAACACACAATTCATAAGTGGTTGCGGAGGCGCTCTGGCTTGCTTCAATTCGAAGTTTAATTTGCGATCAATAACTGGCAAGGAGCTGGCGGGTATGCTCCCGCATTTTTCTATTCTTCTTATGCAGATTGCATCATGTATGGAAGTAATTTTGGCTGTTTTGGTTAGCTTGATTTACTTTACATAAATGTTTTGACGTGACATCTGTTTTTGGCCCAATAATTTTTTCCTCTCTAAAAAAGGCATGCCCAATGTAGTAAGGTGCAGTTGTATTAACCCGCGCGGGGCTGGGGTCTCCAGCCGAACGCGCGGGGCTGGGGGGGGGGGGTAAATTTTACCCCCCCCCCCCCTGTTATCTCCCGAACTAACGGTCCGATTAGGAAAATTCAAACGCCAATCGAAAGCTCTCATCACGAACTACTAAAAACATGTACTTAATTTAAAGTTTGAGGTCAAGGTCAAGGTCAGGTCAAGGGTACAAATTGCAAGTTTCTACAGTATCGGCCTTGCACCGTAGTTGCCGAAGAATATGGAGTCATGGACTGAGACTGATCGCCTAAAACGTGTTCTTAGGCTACCAAGACAATATTCGTTGCATACAATATCATTCAGAGGTCAAGGTCAAGGTCAGGTCAGGTCAGGTCAGGTCACCAAAAAACAAAATATAGAAAAGGGCATGTGCGACACATGTTTTATGGGTCATTTTACTCATAGAATTCAATAGGCACACTCAATAAGTGATATGGACCACCTCTGGATGAATTTCAGGTCGAGGTCAGGTCAAGGTCAGGTCAAGTGAGGTCAAATTTTGAAGTTGGTTGTTAAGGCCTAAAAAGGTGTCTATCTGATGCAGTTTTTCACGGCAAATCGAATGGTGCTATTTTTGGTTCCGTACGAGTTCTAGAACTTCCAAAAAAGTCATTTTTCAAAAATTTTGTGTGTCGTGACGTCATAAAATTTTGAATAACTCCCACATTTTTGAACCGATTCTTCTAAAATTTGGTATGTAGGTGCACATAGACCACTTCTATGACATATATTCCGGTTTTTTCGATAGACTCAAAATTTTGGATTGTATAATGATTTTCCCAAAAAAGTCAGTTTTTTGAAAAAAGTAGGCCAAAATCCAAAATTTTCAAAAAAACGAGATAGCCATTTGATAGACAAAGTAAAATTACGTATAACCTTTTTTGTTACGTCTTGATTCCTTTAAAAATGAAGATGTTAGCGGCGTTTGAACTTTTGCCGTTTTTGAGGCGAAAATGACGAACATGACGTCACTAAAACGTCAATTTCTCAAAAAATTTCCGACGGATTTCGCTCAAATTTTCAGGGAACGTGTCAAATTGATGTGAGAAAAGGTACTGAAAGTTTGGCGGCGCTGCGCGCCGCCGTTTTTGAGATATCGCAAAAATTCGCGAGGGGGGGTAAAATTTACCCCCCCCCCAGCCTCGCGCGGGTTAATCGGTGACATTTAGTGTAAAGCTCATTGGAGATATATTGGATGTAGTACGTAATATGAAAAAATATTTATCAACATGATATCAATGGTTATAAGTAAATGATAGCGCAGCTTTGAGCCTCATGGTGAGATAAATTTACGGTGTGAAGGTTCTTTGTCTGATTATTTGAAGAAGAAAAAACTGGTGCATAAACAACTGTGCAACCCAAGCTGATAATTGTTTAGAAGCACATGAACCTAAGTTGACCAAATCAGCACCAGATCAGCACAAAATCTGCACCACATCGGCACCAAAAGTGGGATAAATGTGTACCAAATAGCCGTCGTGCAAACGGCTATTCAAAGACCTCTCCAATTTACATCAAGAAAAGAGTTTTTAACTTTTTTAGGCGGCGGGATGTGATGATCATGGCTGGTTCGAGCTCTGGCTGTCTCTCGCCGTGACTGAGCCCGCCCCGCTGGCAAATCCCGGTGAGACAGGTTACTTAACAGCCCTAACAGTTTTCTAGTATTGGTGTTTAGGATCGAGCGAAAACCGGGAGCCGAAGTTTTTCGTAGGTAAACGGAAAATTCGGAGCATGAGCGTCCGGCCGTGGCCGCGATTCTTTGAGTCTTATATATCAGCAACCAATGCAAATTGACCAATGCAGTTGCGCTGTTTTTGTGATTAGATTCACCGCTTCTTCTAACCATTGAACTACTTTGCTACATCTGATGGCATGTGGGTGACCCCGATTGCAAGTGCCACGTGCAAAATGATTCCATGTCAGTTTCCTTTTCATTGCAAGAACTGCAATGGAAAGTTCATTTATCTATGGACAATTGCTGGGACGGTTGCGCTGAAACTTGGCATATAGCTAGGCAACCATCGGGCAACGCATGGTTCCATGTATCACGGTTGGAGTGTGACAGCACGTGCGCTCGTGCTTTGTGCAAGGCTGACCTCCACATAACGACAACGGCTGGGCCGATTATGCTCAAATTTGGTGCACTGTTAGGGGCCAGCGAGTCAGCAAAAGTCAGCAAAGTGTCATGCAAAAGTCAGCTGGGACCCAGTTTGCACGTACGCACGCACGTGCAGGGTGCCGCTTCCACATCTCGAGAAAGTCTGGGCCAAATGCGTTCAAATATGTAAAAGCATTAGGGGCCGGTTAGTTTGATGATGTGCACAAGTCAGTTGGAAGTACCCTCTCGCACTACCGTACTTGCAGGTCTGACCTTCATACTTTATGTCTTGAACGTTTTTCTGTATCTTTAAAGCTATAGGCCTGACAGCTCTTCCCGCGAAACCTTTTTTTGGCCGAAAACGGCAGAACATGACGTCACTCTGACGTCATCTGCGGACAACCTATCATAGCCTTTATAACTTTTTTGGTCACAATGTGTAAAATTGATGCCCGGGAAGGTACTGAAAGTTTGGTGACGATCGGCACAGCGGTTCTGGAGATATATCGAAAAGTCTGGAGGGGGGCAAAAAACATGGCCTGCCTCACCAGGGCGCGGGTTAACGATTGACAGTGGGCATCGTGTCTCCTATAGATATCACGATGATCGGCTGGCCCCACGACTGTCTGCTCTTCACTGCATCGATTTGGAGAGTGGGATCACAGTGCTTGCACACTGTACATTAAGCCTAGTGAGACAGAAGCCTAACCACCATCCGTCTCGTCAACGAACTGTCAACAGCGGATCAACAGTCATTATTTTTGTCACGGTATTCCCACTGACGCGTCAACCCGCAGTCTGATCACAGTAGCTGGAAGGTTGCCAACTTTGTTCGGCCATTGCAAAATAGACGTCAAATAGTCTGACGCGGTCTAACCTTGTCTGACCTTGTCTAACAGACAGTCCAGTCGTGTCTAAACAAGGGCTTTACCGGGCAGCCCATGGCGATGCACAAGGCTTGTCAACGACAACTTCAAGCAGGGTATACATATAGAACAACACTTCAAGTATCTCTTGAGTCACCGACCTGCCTTCCGAATACATCATTGTGCTCGAAAACGATTTTTAGCGGGGTTCCCTGCGCTTACTTGCCATTCAGCTGTCTGCTCCAAGGCTATAGAACTCCGTCTGCTCTTTGAACTTGTAACTCTTCTGATGTTAGATAGCTCGTGGTGATCATGATGCAATAATTGCATACGGGCGAATCTGGAGAGCAACGGGAGACAGGCGTCTGGTGTTTCAAAAAGGAGAGGATGGAGAGGCTCACAGGAGTGCTATACGAGTTCGGATAGAGACTTTGGTAGACGGATAGATAAACGAATATCTCAGTCCAGAGCTCAGACCAGCTGACCGGTGGCTGGTTGGCTAACTGGTTACATGATCGGTTAGTTGGCTGTCTTCCTGGTTAAATGGCTGGCCACGTTAGGCTGGATCGTGGCTTATTTGGTTAGGACTCTGCTGAACTTGGCTGAGTTGATTGAGACCAAACTCCTTTATGTAGGTTTTATATTTCTCCTCTAGAATTATCATTAATTAGCCGTGAAACTTGCAAATTTCGTCAGATTTCGTCGTCAGATTTCGAATTTTTGCCATTCGCTACTGCGTAAAACATATATGGTTACCTTCAGTCTCTTGGGAACACGATGTCTGTACCTCAAATCCAAAAACACTCCGAAAGGCGCAGAAAGAAGGGGAAATTATCTACAAGATAGCATCTCTCCTTTCCCTGCATCTGTCCACCATTTGTCATAAATCAATCTCGGATATGGTCCATTTAACATTAAAGTCTAAAGAGCACGCAGAATTTTCATATTCGACTAGATTTGAGCTGCCAGATCTGTCGACCGAGGCCGAGATTTCATTGCTGAGCTACCCCATATCGGCCGACGATATCTTTCCGCCAAAGGCTTTAGAAGCTACCAGACTTCCACTGTCTTCTGTCAAGCTACATAGAAAACGCTTTGGACCTCCTGTTCACTAAGTATTCAATTTGTTCAGTGACTGCAGAGTGGAGGTGGGGGCGGGGGTTAAGTGGGCATTTAAAAGTTTCGTTTATAGTTCGTTTTTCCCTCACTGTAAACGTCTTTTTGAAAACAGCACGAGAATTGCTAGGTGAATTACTGAGAAAACTGGTTGGCGCACATTGCATTATAGATATGAATAATATTTTCAAAATAAGCTTTGAACACCGACGATTTAACGTTATGTTTAGCGCCGTGCAATTTATTTATTAGTTCAGACATAATTCCTGATAAGTCGTCTATACCTGTGGGGCTGTAGGTATTGGCAAATACGAGCTACGAGTGTGTGAAATGGCAAATAAATTTGATCAAATTGATCGTCTGTCAAATCTGGTCAAATCAATGTGTGCCAACCAGTTTTCTAAGTAATTCAGCTAGCAATTCTCGTGCTGTGTTCAAAAAGACGTTTACAGTGAGGGGCAAACTTAAGAAAAACGAACTATAGTGACTTTATGCTTTCTTATTGAAAATTTCAGGCTCAATTGTGTCTAACTGATAAAGCGCCTCAACACGCGCTTCCGTGCATCTGCTCTGTAATATCTTCAAAATGTTTTACGCTACCCGCCAGTGATATCAGTTACGGAAAATCTTGATACCGATACCAAACCAAATACCAACAATAACCATGGAAGAATACCGAAACCGAACCAACTTTGTAAACTCAGGAAAATACCAACTTTTTAACAAATTCACAGCCATTAGGAACGATTCACAGTACAAATAAAATACCAAATGCATCAGCCTTGAAATACCAAATCCCTAGTTGGTATCGGTCGGTATACCAAAAAGTTGGTATCTGATTGACATCTCTACTGACACATAACACATATAACCTTTGACACATATATACACATATGAGATTGACACATAACCTTGTGCTACCTTAATCTACATTCTTTTGAAGTGATCCCAAAAAATTGCAAAATCAATCTGTACATAATTTTTTAGACAATGATGTTTCAGTCATGTTACTGTAGTCATTTTCACTTCTAAGACTTCGAAGCTTCAAAAACTTCTAATATTTTTTTTTTGGGCGGGGGGGGGGGGGGACAAAATGTAGCAAAAACATGAAAACAGTTCTGATTTTCCGCGTGGCTATCTCAGATTTTCATTTTTGTTTCATCTTAAACGAGACCTTTGAAAAGCCTGACTATTGAGCAAATAGAAAAAAAAAACTGTAAAAAAACACGTATTGCATGTCAGGGAAGTGCGTTCCAAGCACTTACAGTGCAATCTAATGGTCAGACAAATTGATTTACAAATGCGGGTGTACCTAAATTAGGTATTACAACGCTATGGTACGCTCAATTTTCTAAATTAAAACGGTTGAAGAAATATAGGAAACAAAAGCCTGTGCAAAAATTAAAATAGCAAATTCGATTCACCGTAAAAAATGTGTAAGAAACAGCAACATTTTATCCTAAAACCAGCTTCAAAATTAACCCCTCTTGCCCTGACATTGACCTGATCCCGACCTGAACTTCATCCCACTTTATGTAGCTATAAACCCACTTTGTTCCCATCCCATTTTGTTCCACATCACTAAATAAACATTCTCAATGAATTCTGTGAGTAGAATGGTCAATAAGACATGTGTCGGGCCTATGCCTTTCAATGGCTCTCTTATTCTCTTTACTCGCTTATTTTCTTTTAAATTCTCTTAACTGACCTGACCTGACCTGACATGACCATGACCTTGAACTTTGTATGACATCCCATGCACTGCATATTGTCTTTCTAGCTCAAAGACGCTTTCTGGGTGATCAACCACAATTAATTTTTCGCCGACTGGGCTCCGAAGCCAATGCTTTGATTAAAAGCTTTTATCTTTGAACGTTTACCTGACTTTGATCTTACTTTCAGCAGGTTATTGCCAATTCCTCCAATTACATTTAAGTTATGGACAAACCCAAGTTTACGTTAAATACAATTGTTTTTGTGTGGCTCCCTCTCAAATACCTACGTTATTTCCTCTCATTAGGAAATTGCCATGGAGATACTCCTCAAAAGGCTGATGTCCAGTCGCGCTGGCTCTACCCAAGCCCTACCAGTCACCGACCGGTGGTACTGGCCAGTAGGGAGCTCTGAACCCGTTCAAATCGCCGACTGGTGCCGTTCGAAAGTCTGCCGGTCCAGGGTCGTCGTCGGCGGCGGCTCGCGCTCAGCGGCCGCGCCAGACGCTTGGCCGCGGTGCACGGGGTTCGGGCGGTGCCGCGGGCGCCCGCCGCCGCCGCCGCCGCCGCCGCGCCGCCTCCGCCCATTGGCGGCGGCCGGTGACGCGGGCCGTGCCGAGGATTGGCGCGACCCGCCGCCGCCGCCGCCGCCGCCGCCGCCGCCGCGCTGACACTTCGGTCGCCGAGGTGGTCGGCCGGCCCGGCGCGGGGCCCCTCTGTGCGCCGGCTGCAGACGCGCAAAATGTCGGCTGCGGGTGCGTGCCGGGGGGCGCCGGGCGGGGCGGCGGCCGCGCCGGTCGCCGGTCGTGGCGGGGGAGCGCTGGTGACGGTCGGCGCGGCGCCGACGCGACTGCAGACTGCAGAGTGCTCCGCGGGGGTCGGCCGGCGCCGTGCCGCAGACGGACGCGGCTGGGCTGAGGGCCGACGTCGGCTCCGGGCTCCGGAGAAAGGACGCGGCCGCCGACCGCGGCGGACATTTTGTGTTCGTTTGTGGCGCGCTGCGGTCCGGTTTGCTGCTAATCCGGCGCCGTCAGTCGGCATAAACCGGCTCCGCATTGCAGAAAACGCGGCATTGGCCGTCGAACGCCAAACACTTGAGGTGAGAACGATTTTCTAACAATTTACTTAAAATATTTTAAATTTGCTGAGAAAACCACATCATATTTTGGACATCCTTTTCAATCAGTTCTGTGGTTAATTGCACCTTGACATGGCATCGTTA
The DNA here is from genome assembly GCF_019059575.1 of Amphibalanus amphitrite. NCBI lineage: Eukaryota > Metazoa > Arthropoda > Thecostraca > Balanomorpha > Balanidae > Amphibalanus > Amphibalanus amphitrite. The sequence goes on along the minus strand of NW_024882446.1, from coordinate 214,490 downwards.
ATATTTCCATGCCTACGGTGTGAATGTCTTATGTCTGTGCTCTGAATGTGAAACGACTGAAAACGACTACCTGTTCATCCATGCTTTCTCAAGGAACAGCTGCTTATCATAAAACATTTTGGTATGAACTCGAATCCAACATCTTCATAGCACGGTACAAGATGCGTCAGTTTCGTCTACGCCAACGCCCAAAATCTGAGATCGTGGGTTTGTAGGTCGCAGGCACACCACTGGTCGCACAAGTGCACCAAGATGATTTTTTTTTTCGGATGGTGAAGTAGATTTTGTGGTTTGGGAATGGGTTTCATGTACAATAAAATATTTCTAAATTGCTTTAGGCCTTGTATGTTATGGAAAACCTTGGCAGTCCGGAATGAGATGTTGTAACTGTGCAATGAAAAAGTAGCCCACCGAAGCTGATGACGCCTGTAGAATACTTGAAATGCGTAGTTGTGTAAGCATTTGAAAATGAGGATCAAGTAATGTTAGTCACATCATTTTTTAACGTGATCAATTTGACTTAAAGTTGGAATGGCGGAATATCAACAAACAGAGTAAGACAGATTCTATGTTAATATACATCAGCATCTCTCATCTTGAACATTAGAAACATAAATTTTTATTTGATGAATAGGGTAGGTTGTGGTAATTTGAACATATTTTTACGTCTCTTCGAACGTCGTACCAAATTCCGGCTCGACCCTGGATGAAGACAAACATTCAGTAGCGCAAATGTCACTTGCTTTCACCATGCAAGTCTCATTTTTGTATGACCAGAGCATACCTTGAATAGCATAGCCTTATTTGTCCACTAAGTCACAGTGTGTTCATATTGCCCCATCAACACAACAACAAAAATATCAGTTGCAGATTATCAATAACCGCACGCTGTACACCGGTCAGTGGACAGAACTCGCCTCTCTTGAATTAACAAAACGTCTATCATTTCCGGTGGATGCAAATTCTCCCAACCTTACTTCATCTGCTATAGTGGTGCCAATCGGAACCTGGACATTCGGAGTTCCGATTTTGTCCAATGTCCAATTCGGCATTGGTTGCACAAAAGTAGCAGACTGGACAACATTGGACGATGGGCTGCTACACTTACGCATTTTTATAAAGTAATCGTGCGCAGCATTGATTGGCGAATGGAAAGCTTAGCTAAGCTCTCAATATAAATATAATGAACATTTTTCGGCTGGTAAAATTACACTATTAGCAGTTTAGAAGACAGTTTAAGTGTTGATTACTGCGTAATTTTCGGACATATTTGGACAAATGGCTGACCTGATTTTTTACGGAATATCAATGAAAATGCCGGACATTGGACGGATATAAGACATAAATTTTCTAAAACTGCATTCACGTATCCGTTGCTGCTTTGGGTCGAAGATATTTGTTTAAAAAAAAACTAGGAATGTTGTTTTTCAGACTTATCCATGTCTTCATGGAAATTCTCACACTAAGTTCAAATTACCCCACGCTAGAAGTAATTTTGCCATATTTAAAAACTAGCTTCAAAAGCAAATTTCTTGGATTTCATGCTGTGAACTGGGGACGTGGACGTACTAAAGTACTGTGGACGATTTCATGCTGAACTTGGCACGATGCATTTTTAAGTGGTTCCACCACAGTTAAACTTAACCTAACCCAGTTCATTGGGTGGCTTTGAGAGTCCTTAGAAAATGAAAACAATTAAAGCGTACTCGGAGGCTCCGAGGTCAACTAGTTATCCTATTGATCTCGTTAGATTTTTCGGACTATCTAACGCTGTTCCAGTTTTGAAAACCGGACAAGTTGTTTCAAAGATAAGAGAGTCCGCTAGAGTCTCCCTTCTCAGTCAGCAGCGTAATGGAACATACCTATCCCAGTCTAGGTGCTTGTTGTGTCTCACTGCATAGTAACACGATCTGTGGACTCGACCGTATGATGATTGATATTTGATGCAACCTTCTGCATTCAATAAAACGTAGCGCAAAATGGCGGCGTCTTTTGCAGCCAACTTTGTTTGATCTATGAAGCATCTTTAGACACATTTCCTGAAAATACCCTGCCCCTGGCGTGCATCGGTGTGCTGATAAGTCTGATGCTTCTACAGGGTGATTTTTTATACAGGGCAAAAAGTAAAGAGCAATGGCGGTACCAGAAAACAGATGAACTGACAGCAAATGTATATCTGTGTAAAAAGCACATTCTGACATTTCATTTCCACACACAAACTTTGAGTTTGAGCTCCGTTTAGGCTTACAGAACGTGCTCGAAGTGAGCACAGTTTTAATGCACGCAAGCCTGTAGTAATTGGCGATTTGGGGAAAACATTTTGATGTGCGCCATTTTCACGGAACTTCACAACAGAATGAGTCCCAAGAAGTCTTTAAAAGGTCCTGAAAACAAAACGACAAACAATTTCCTTTCACATGGATATACTTTTTTGGCGTTTGTCATATGTTTTGGTATCTCTAGGCTTAAAAACTGTTTGCCCTGTAAAAAAATCACCCGGTAGTTTGCTTTATCTTTACATGAACAGACGAATAAGGGAACTTAAGTTAATTAAAGAGAAATGTACACCAGTGATTTTCTTTGGAATGGAATTCAAACCCCTCTACATTATTTATTTTGTCACACAATTTCAACAATATTTTTTATATTACAATATTTTTTTATTTTTACAATATTTTTCATAATATTTTTCTCGGTTTCTGAGCCAACAATCCATAATTGCTGATCTCTCCCCAAAGACTTCCTCAAAGGTCACATCCATTGTCCAATGTCCAATGTAGAGATCAGATCAGGTATGCATATGTGGACCAGGTCCTTGTCTAGATTCCTTTTTGAGTCCACCGTGGGATCTTCTGATATCGTGTCAGAACCAATCATGTGCATGATGGTTCCTCTCAATGCGTGGCACGGGTCATCTATGGCAATCCAGTGCCTAACAGGTTCACGGGGTTGTATACAATCTACTATCAAGAACCAACCATTCAGTTTTTCTGCTGCTCCTACTTCTGATGCTGCTCCTGCTTCTGGTGCTGGTGCTGGTGCTGGTGCTGCTGCTGGTGCTGGTGCTGGTGCTGGTGCTGCCTGCTGGTGCTGCTGGTGATGCTGGTGATGATGGTGATGGTGGTGATGCTGGTGGCGGTGGCGGAGGTAGTGGTGATGGTGTTGGTGCTGGTGCTGCTGCTGTTGGTGGTTCTGCCGGTGTCCTTTTTCAGTACGTTTTTGACGTCGCACAGCAATATAAATGGCACCATCGTGTTCCTGAGCTCAAACTGCATCTGATAGGCACCTTTTTTGTTGAAAAAAAAAATCATTTTCAAAATTTGACCTTTTCTGACCTGAAGTTTTTCTCACAGACAATGACAATACAAAAAAAGTAATGTAAAAACAATGTAAAAACAATGTTAAAATGTCCGAGTCTTCTAATCTGACCTGAAGGCTGAAAGTGACCTGACCTCGGGTAAGTTCAGCTGACAATGACCTCAAATGACACAGACGACACTATTTTCGAAATCTACGAGTAAAATGGACACGTGACGTGACGCACGTGACGCATAAAACATGCGTCACGTGACCGATACATGATATACAATTTTCGTGACCTAGGATGTCCTGACCTTGACCTTAAAAATTCGAAGTAAAAGTTCGTTACCCTCAGGGTATCTAGGGCATCTATCAAGGAGTGCGTAAACCAAAAATAAGCCTGATCGGACTTGTTAGCCGGCGGTCAGAGCCCAAATTGTGAACTAGCAAAAATGTCGATAATTTTTACTTTGACCTGACCTGTGACGTCATCGGTGACCTCGAGGTCAATGAAAATAGGTTTCGCTCGACAGTTTTTCCAGGGCTATCAGACGCCGTTTGAATTTTGACGATCGGCCCAGTAGTTCGGAGATAGGAGGGGGGCTCTGGAGGCCAGAGTTGGCCTACGTTACGTTATTTTGAAGTTTTCGGTAACCCGTAGCTGTCAGTACCGTTTCGTAGCGTAATTGGGATGTTTCGGTAGCGTAGTACGGAAAAATAATAGAATAACGTAGGAACTACGAAATGGATTCCGTAGCAATTACAGGTCAGCTGTATTTGTATGTATAAGGTACATAATTTTTTCAGTTTACTCATATCGTCACCAGACCTCCGGCCGTTTACACGGATGTGAGACGCCTGCTATATGAATACCACTGAGTCTTTCTTCCGGCCGGACCGACACCGGGGATTTCCCACTGGGGAGTCCAAGGGAATTCCCTGTCGGAAGTCCAGCGCATCTAGCGAGTAGCGCGTAGGCACCGCCGCACCGACGATGCTGCAAAGCCGGCGATCATTGTGCGCAGTATTTGGCTTACTAGAGACTAACCGTTTCCACTGGGTAGTGGATGATGACATGTTGCATAACGTAGTGCGATAAAATAATTTGCTGCGTTAATTAACAAATACCGTAATTCAGTAACGTAGCAATATATAACGTATCGTAATTCGGTATCGTAGTTTTGGCCAAAAAAGCAAACGTAGCGTAACGTAGTGCGTAACGTAGCGTAGCGCAGGCCAACTCTGCTGGAGACCCCCCCAGTCACTCGCGTTATGGAAAATACCCCAGTCATGCGCGGGTAAAGAGAAATGCGAAATTTTAGAAAACTGCTTAAGAACATAAAGCAGCCCATAATCGCAATTTCTTCAAGTAAGCACATGTATTTCTTAATGTACGAATAGCTTGAGTTCTATGCTGCGCTTAATTCAATATAACCACCGTTAAACACTGCCCTCTTCCATCGTTAACCGCCAGCAGAATGAGTCCCAACACCTGATAACGTCACTGCCTCGGCGGCACGTGCATCCACAACGGCAGCCTTAGGGTCAACTGAGCTGTGGGCGGCGTTTTAGGATTGGCCCGTCTACCACGCAAAAAGCGTGCTATTTGAAAGGCCGCACTGATGTCTTCTATGAGCAGCCGTGAAAGTCGCCGTCGCGCCGATGATCCCACTGTAGGTTCCAAACCGTGTCGGAAGGGTGAACCCTCGCTGCCAGTATTTAGGCTTTATAGAAAACATTGACCTCATGGACTCTCCTAACCGGTACTGGCTGTTTATGATTAAATCAATTAGGCGATTCCTGATTGAATGTTTACATTTATTGCCATTCCGATGCTCTTCACCCTTTCTGAAAAGGATGATAAGTGAAAAACTATCAAAGTGAAGGAACGCCAGCAACGTCTTAAAAAAAACACACACACACACTAGCAGATAAAGCCCAAATATCGTTACTGCATGTTCATGTGCGTGCCTGATTTTGCACACAAACACACGAGACCTATTGTATTATTTGCATTGTTGTTTGCATTATAATCATTTTCATTGTTTCTCGCGTTCAGCCTAATGGCTTCCTCTTGTATCTTTCCAGCACTCCTTCCGGCGATTGCAAAGTTTAGAGTGCGAATAAAACAATCAGCTTGGTCGGTGTATATTTACTTCCTCGTATGACTGTTGACTAGCCCAGAACTTATCCAACATCAACTAGGTAGAACACTCTGCTTCGAAATCTTGGGACGGCGCTAACCATTCTGGTGGTTAGGGCTGCATCAGATTGCTACAGAAACGTTGCAAAATGGGCTGAGGATTCATTGAACAAATCGGATATCTGTCTGATTGCTGTAGGCAAACAATAATGACAGTAATTGGGCTGTTTCGCAGCAAAATGAATGGCAGTTTTCATAAATGATATATAATCGAGTTAGACAAAAACGTACATTATCCCCAGGGCAGCAAAATGAATTGCAGCTTTCGTAAATGATATGAAAACCGGTCAGACAAAAACATACAGTCCTCCAAAAAGTTCTCAATTTCGCGCTGCGCGTTGTGTCCGACCGAAGAAAATTTGATTACATATCGGACGTGCTAGAGCAACTGGGCTGACCAAACGCCCGTCAGTTGTACGAACTCCACTCCTTCAATTCGCTTCACAAAATCCACTGCACTAGAGAGCCGGAGACTATATCCTCTCAAATCCTGGCCAACTTTCCCCTGCGCTAACGCTCGACCCGGCGGGACACTGATCTGGCTCAGCGTGAGGACCGAAGCAGGGAGGCGGCGCCTACTCTACAGCATCGCCCAATTGACAATTGTATAACCACCTGCCCCATGATTCTAGGAGCCTGTCTCTGGGAAGTTTTAAGTGTTCTATTTCCGAGTTGCATCTGCGTTTTTAGGAATGAATGAATGATTTGGTTACTGTGTGTTGTGATTTGAGTTTATTTTAACTCGTTTTCCTTTTTACTCGGACGCGACACTGAGAATAGTTATTTTACTGTGGAGTGTTCTAATTGTCAATACAATACAATACAATACATTTATCAGACTGGCCTAAAATGCGGTCCTGAAATGAACCACCTGGGATGCTGAAACATAACCGGTACGCCCCTTAAATCCTATCTCACTAATAAATCAATGAGCGTCGAGCATGTCTTACATGCTGATTGGCCAGGAAAGCGTCGCGAGAGCTACTCCTTGCGCTTACAGTGCTCATTGTCGCTGGCTGCTAGCGCGAAGGTCGCGACACTTTCCGTAATGAAAAGATCAGGGCTAATCCCCGCTCAGAACAAAGTTATTCATTTTGATAAATGTGTATGTCGTCTTTATTACCACTGAGGTGCGTGTGGCGGGTCCTGACCAGTGTTCTGGGAGTGGATCGGGTACTGTCGTCGGTTTGTATTTTCCTGATCAATCCGTCTCGGCATAGCAAAATGGCCGCTGCTGTTGAAGTGTAGGAGAGCCTAGAGGCCTAACAAATGAATGTTTCTCCACACGTTTTCCTCTTTTCCAAACAGAACTGCATTGGTTTTGGTCAGTGGCGCGGAAACTATTTTCTGGCTGGGAGGGGGTGGGGAGGGGGCTCACCTGACATTCACCGGTGTCTTATCATAATGTAGATCAATTTGGGGTGCCCCCAAATCTACTTTTTTTGCTGGTTTTAGGCCACTTATTTTTCACCCATTTCACGGGTAAGGGAAAAAGGAAATATTTGCACAAAAGTATCAACTCATTCCGTCTCAGATGAGACAAGAAATCACATTTTCGATAACCTGGAACAAAGGAAATATCATATAGGTTACACATCCCACCATCCTCGGAAGTTTGCCTGGTCCGACCGATTCTGAATCTTGCTAACGCTTCTCAGGGAACAATGCAATACAACACCGATGCCTGATGGTCTCACGCTGATTTTCGATAACGCTCGAGTCTGTCTCAGACGCTTGTGACTGTGTCTCCGAGGGTGCAACACCATTGCCTCCGGAAGCCTTTTGCAGGTCCCTAAAAATCTACACCCAACAATGAAGGTATTACCTTACCTTACCTTACCTTATGCTGTTGGCGGAACTTTGGGAGGCCAGAAGCCTTTTGCACCCGTTCACATCGAGTTCATGGATCTCGGTTATTACTCCAGCTTAAGCATTGCGCAAGATTCAGAGGAGAGGACCCATACCAGCCTCCTAAGGCCTACGCTAGCTGGCTTCTGACAGTCCCATGCCGAGCTCTAAAGCCTAAAGGTCTAAGCTGGCTCCCGAAGCACCCATGTCGATTTCTGAAAGCTCCTCGCTGGTCTCCGAGGGCCCTAAGACATGAATCGAGGGCGCCACGTCTGTGTCTGAAAGTCTTACAATTCCCGGAGGGCCATTTGCAGGCCACCTAGGGCCCAAGATGTTTACTGAGAGCCCCACGCTGGCTCTAGGTACTCCAAAAACCTATGATGAGCCCCAAGCCAACCTCAGGGAACTTTTAGCGAGCCCATGAGCACCCTCACCTGATCCCAACCACGCACACGCACCTGATGACATGCCACCAGCTTGTGAGAGCTCCAAAGCAGAGCCCGAGCATCCACGCCAGTCCTGACTCCTGGCTGCCGGCTGCCCAATGCCGCTCCCTTTATTAACCCCCCCCCCTCAATGAAGTGAAAAATAAGAACAGTGAGACACGGAAACTTGAAACAGTATGTAGTGTGAGAGTTGGGTTTTGGAGGCTGTCGCCTCGGCGCCGCGGGGAGCGTCGGCCGGCCGCCGTCTGCCCCGTCCCCTCCGGTGTGGACGGAGGGCACATTTGGTGTCGGAGCGGTCCCGGCGGCCGTTCGTCCCAGTTTCGGGGCCATGCCGGCGCGCCGGATAGGGAAGAGGGAGAGTCGTGTCCGAGCCATGGGACCGCACGGTGGTGTGTGAGGGTGAGCGAGAAATACAAAGCAATTTGGCAAAGACTACCTTTTACAAGCTATTTCGGCAACATGCCTGAAGAGAGCGATGGTGCAGTGACGCGGCAGTGATCGGCACCGCTTGCAACGACTTGCAACGGAGCTGTCAAGGCAGTGAGAAGCAAGGGTCGCCCAGGAGCCGTGGCGTCTGCCGTGGACCCCGCCCGTCACCTCGTCTGTCCCGGTGGCTGCTGCTGGACTGGCCCATATATGTACAGCCGGCCGGGAGGATCGGCAGATACGGCGAGGTGGACTGCGACCGGCAGAAGAACCTAGTGCCGCTGGACTAACTGGACACTGAGCGGCTGGGCCGCGCTCTGTGCAATGCTCTGGCGAGTGATGCTCGCAGTGAGGGTGCTGGCGAGTGATGCTCGCAGTGAGTGCGCTGGCGAGTGATGCTCGCAGTGAGGGTGATGGCGAGTGGTGCTCGCAGTGAACGTGTTGGCGAGTGATGCTCGCAGTTAGTGCGCTGGCGAGTGATGCTCGCAGCGGTGAAGGTGACAGCCGGTGGGGCTGCATGGGATTGGCAGCCGGTGGAGCTGTGGAAGTGACAGCCGGTGGGGCTGTGGAAGTGGTGGCAGCCGGTGGGCTGTGGAGGTGGTGGCAGTTGCCGGGACTGCACTGAAAATTCCACAGGAGGGCCGTGTGGTGGCAGTCGCCGGCACTGCACTGGAAATTCTACAGGAGGGCCGTGTGGTGGCAGTCGCCGGCACTGCACTGGAAATTCCACAGCAGCCGTGTGGTGGCAGTCGCCGGCACTGCACTGAAAATTCCACAGGAGGGCCGTGTGGTGGCAATCGCCGGCACTGCACTGGAAATTCCACAGGAGGGCCGTGTGGTGGCAGTCGCCGGCACTGCACTGGAAATTCCACAGCAGCCGTGTGGTGGCAGTCGCCGGCACTGCACTAGAAATTCCACAGGAGGGCCGTGTGGTGGCAGTGACCGGGACTTTTGAGAATAAGTGTCTGATTGTTTGTGAGCTCGTGGTTTTTGTGTGCATTCGATTTAAGGTGACCAATTGATTTTGTGTGCGCCGTTGATGGACAGGAGAGGGCAAGTGGTTGAATGAGAGAGCTGGTAGTTTCGTGGCATCTGTGGTCCGTGTGTGCATTTAATTTAAGGTGACCAATTGATTTTGTGTGTGCCGTTGATGGACAGGAGAGGGCAAGTGGTTGAATGAGAGAGCTGGTAGTTTCGTGGCATCTGTGGTCCGTGACAAAATTGGTGAGCCTGGCCAAGCGCATTTCTTCATGCCGGGCGCTGCACGTAAAGAAAAAAATTCTTAAATGATTGGGGAAGGCACGTGGACATTACGCGTGCTGATTAGGAGCGTTTCAGAGAGTGGCTTAGGATTGCTTGGCTGGTTGTGTGCGTGTTTGTGTTAAAATGTCAGTGGTTGATTCTTGAGAATCAGGGGAAGGTGTAGTGTGAGAGTTGGGTTTTGGAGGCTGTCGCCTCGGCGCCGCGGGGAGCGTCGGCCGGCCGCCGTCTGCCCCGTCCCCTCCGGTGTGGACGGAGGGCACATCTGGTGTCGGAGCGGTCCCGGCGGCCGTTCGCCCCAGTTTCGGGGCCATGCCGGCGCGCCGGATAGGGAAGAGGGAGAGTCGTGTCCGAGCCATGGGACCGCACGGTGGTGTGTGAGGGTGAGCGAGAAATACAAAGCAATTTGGCAAAGACTACCTTTTATACCTTTTACACAGTACAAGTAATACACCTAGAAAAAAATGTTAAGCCGAAGCAAAGACGACACCTGCCGTAATTCATTATTTCAGTTGCATTAACTACTTCATACGTGTCCATTCATGTGCTATAGAATTTTTCTGCACCTTCTGCATCTAAGCACGTTCATGCTTTAGATACTATGGGTCTGTTCCCGTGGCTCCCCCAACCTCATCTAAGCTCCTCTGATCTCCTCTCGCTTCTAAAAAATCGTTCCCGTCGTTCCTCCAAGCTCCTCTAAGCTCATCCCGATTCCATTTCTCATCGTAGCGGTGAGAGTTGGTATTTTCCTCCTCCTTCATCCCAAACAAGAGTTGGATTTTGGATTTTATAGATTGTTTTTAGTGATATTTGAGTGGCGCAGAGACGTTAGTGGGGATTGAGGAGGCTAAGGTATTTTTGAATTGTAATTTCCGATTTATTCCATTGGTTTTTTATGCAAAATAATGTTGATCTCAAAATCAATATTGGTGCGCCAAAAAATATCTGTTACAGTCCGGAAACATTTTATTTTCCCTCATAAATGCTACCGTGGCAAGTGGCAGCTCGAAAAAAGCACTCCTTTAAGCTCATTCAAGTTTCTCGTAAGGTTTTTTTTTTTTGGAGAAGCGACTGGAACAGACCCAATGACTTACTTCGCACTTAGGGTCCTATCAAACTGAAAGTGCATCAATTCACAGTTCACTGTCCAGTGCTTGTTCCCATTTCTCGAGAAAAAAAGCGTCGTTGAGTCGAACTTTCCAACGGTCATGGTGAACATTCGCTTGAGCTTGAGTAGCACGGCACATCTGACGTTGCATTTTTCTTTTGCATCAGGTAAGTTGGGGAGCTCTGGTAGTCCGCGTCGTCATGATGCGTTCCTCGCCTCTGCACAGCTCGTTCGTCCAACACCCCCTGCCTCCACTGGCGAGCCCATCGACACCGACAGCGACGACCCAGCGCGCGCGTCGGTCGGCCGGCCCGACGGCCGACACTCCCCGGCGGCGGCGGCGGCCGCTCCGACCGCGCGACTCCCGGCCCGCGCGGAGCGGCGGCCGCCGCCGGCCGGCCGGCCGGCACGCCGCACCTCTGGCCCCGCCCCCACGCTGATTGCAGCCGCCAGGCCCCGCCCCCGGTCCGGCCGGCCCGCCCCTCCAGACGCCAGACGCTAGACGCCAGACACTCGTTACCCTGCACCCGCCCCCTCCCCGCCGCCCCCTCCCCGGGCCGGCCGGCGACCCCCGGCCGCGCGCGGCGGACGCCGGCCGGCCGGCGCCTGTTGCTAGCCGGCGGTGCAGCGTTGCAGGCCCGCCGCCGCCGCCGCTGCTGCCGCCCGCCGCCGCTGCGCTGTCGAGTCGGCGGCGGGCGGCCGTAGTGTGCGCGGCGGCGGCGGCGGCGGGCGGGCCGGCCGACCGCGTGCGGTTGTGGTGTTACGACTGGTGCTGGTGCTGAGCTGGTGCTGGTGGTGCTGGTGTCGGTGGTGTCGGTGCTGGTGTGGCCCATGGGCAGCTGTGAGGTGGTGTGGTGTGAGTGGTGGTCAGAGGCGGTTCCAGCGGCGGGTCGGTGGTCGGTCGGTCGGCGCGGCGGCGGCCGGTCATGGGCGGCCGGCGTCGGGCAGCGCTGACCGCTAGCTGACTCTGGCGGCACGGATAAAGCCACAAAGACTAGAACCAGCGACAGGAAAATCACAGGTCTGGAATCCTCCTGCCTCTACCTGCCCCTGCAAACCCTCCCCTCCCCTCCCTGCCCCAGCTGGCTATCCCTCCCCTCCCCTGCTACCCTCCTGCTCCCCTCCCCTCTCCTTCTCTTCCCTCTCCTCGCATCCCCTCCTCATGCCTGGACTTCATGGAATCCTACCTTGCAAACTGTCTGAGCTTTGACAGATGTGAGGTACTGTTGCTGATCAGAGAGTGTTTAGTTATTTCGTAGAAATATATGATAAGGTGATGCACCAATGATTTAAGATATACCCATAGATAAGCTCATTTGAATTGGTACTGCTTTTACTGATTTCGTCATGTGCAATATGCATTATATTTGCATATTTTACTGTTGACAAGTGATTGAGCCACATGAAACATTATGGTCTCTCAGTTATATTATGTTGGTTGCAACTATGACGTTTGAATGAGTTCGATGGAGCGTGTTTTCATTTGAGTCTTTATTTGATCATTTTTTTCTTGTCTTCCAAAGTTTTCGGCCTAACCAGTAAAGGTTATCTTGGATAATTATTGGCTGGATGGGGATGCTTCTGTTCTGAAAAAGGATGTTACATGATCTTACTGCATTAGTATAATGCAAATTATTGAACCTGAAATTGTTTTGCTTTCCTTTTCAAACAGCTATCACTCAGACATTCCCATCAGCCCTGTACAATGTCAGTGTATGCTGAGCATCCCTTTGCACGATATGCACATTGCAAAAGTGTTTAAATGTTTTTTTTTTTCATTTTAGTCCAATGATTGTCTTGTGGCATTGATTGTTGCCAGGGCTACTCACAGGGTTGAGGGTTTCAAGAGCGCACACATGGTATTTGAATGGGTTGGGCACGAACTATACACCTTTTTAGGCGCAATTTCAAAAAGTTAAAGACCAAATTCAAAAAGTTTACATTCAAAATGCACGTGAACGTTTTGAATTTGGTCTTTAACTTTTTGAAATTGCGCCTAAACTGCTGTAGACTGGCTTCTCATGCTGATGGTCCCCCACCCCACACCCATGCCGACGAGCCCCCAGCCGAAAATGGCTCCCAATGGGCCGTTATACTTCTTTATTTTGCTTTCGCTTTGTTGTCAAATAATGCTGATGGAAATGGACATATCACACTGGTACTGAGTTTAAGTTATGCTCAAGACTTATTGACATACTTTTAATGTTTTTCAATACTTTTCTTTTTTACAATTTATTTAGAAAAGAAATCCATCCGTCCATGTCACCACCTTTTAGTTCTGCAGGTTTTAAAAAATGCCTGTTTAGAGAATGGTTTAGAGTCAGTGCTACTCAGCTTAGGTATTTTTACTTTTTTGAGTTACTACAGTCTCTAGCCCACCCATTTTGTCATTGGCATAGTAAATTATGTAAGACATTGATAAGACCTTAATTTCTCAAGAAATCGTTTTGTGGATTAAAGTAAAAATCTCCTTGTGGAGTTAATTCGACCGAGCGAGAGAGAGAGAGAGAGAGAGAGAGAGAGAGAGAGAGAGAGAGAGAGAGAGAGAGAGAGAGAGAGAGAGAGAGAGAGAGAGAGAGAGAGAGAGAGAGAGAGAGAGAGAGAGAGAGAGAGAGAGAGAGAGAGAGAGAGAGAGAGAGAGAGAGAGAGAGAGAGAGAGAGAGAGAGAGAGAGAGAGAGAGAGAGAGAGAGAGAGAGAGGAGAGAGAGAGAGAGAGAGAGAGGAGAGAGAGAGAGAGAGAGAGAGAGAGAGAGAGAGAGAGAGAGAGAGAGAGAGAGAGAGAGAGAGAGAGAGAGAGAGAGAGAGAGAGAGAGAGAGAGAGAGAGAGAGAGAGAGAGAGAGAGAGAGAGAGAGAGAGAGAGAGAGAGAGAGAGAGAGAGAGAGAGAGAGAGAGAGAGAGAGAGAGAGAGAGAGAGAGAGAGAGAGAGAGAGAGAGAGAGAGGAGAGAGAGAGAGAGAGAGAGAGAGAGAGAGAGAGAGAGAGAGAGAGAGAGAGAGAGAGAGAGAGAGAGAGAGAGAGAGAGAGAGAGGAGAGAGAGAGAGAGAGAGAGAGAGAGAGGAGAGAGAGAGAGAGAGAGAGAGAGAGAGAGAGAGAGAGAGAGAGAGAGAGAGAGGAGAGAGAGAGAGAGAGAGAGAGAGAGAGAGAGAGAGAGAGAGAGAGAGAGAGAGAGAGAGAGAGGAGAGAGAGAGAGAGAGAGAGAGAGAGAGAGAGAGAGAGAGAGAGAGAGAGAGAGAGAGAGAGAGAGAGAGAGAGAGAGAGAGAGAGAGAGAGAGAGAGAGAGAGAGAGAGACCTGACTTCTCATTCAAGCTAGATCTTTTGACAGCAACCGTATTTGCAGGTCAGATCAGGTCACTGACTAGAGGCTTCTTGCGCCAAAATTGTATTGCAGCAATGCTTGGATTTTGTTGCACCGTTCACTCACTCCAAGACTCTACCGTGACAATTTACCTACACATTTTGCCAAGCGCCTGTAGGCTTACGTTATGGGCCAGTACAATATAATTTGCCACCGTTGGGCTAGCTCACTCTGAAATCGGTTTTTCGATCCTACCTATACTAGCTAGGTAGCTTGGTGCAAGAGGCGTCTGATGTCATAAATGAACCTCTGCGAGGTCCTAAAATGTCGCAAATTCGCAATGACTTCAGAGCTAGAGGATAGTTTACAGGGAGGTGAACTTCCATGATCTAGTATGTATACTCCAGAGGTTTTACAGCTTATTTATCTAAGATTTTTCCTAAGGGTCAAATGGGATCAGGTCGGTCAGTATAAGTCTCATTATACCTCATTACGTCACCATTATAAGTCAATGGGGGAAATCTGGAAACTGTTATTTTGGCGCATGTAATAATCTGTAACTACCTTGGGCCTATAGAAAACCAAAAGGTCCGCTGAGTGCTATTGCATGTTGGCTGTGATTAAGTCTCCAGCCCAACAACATCGATTGAGGGCGTTTAACGCCCCGAGATTATCTCCACAGCTAAGCATCGTTGTAAGACGCGCGAGGCGGCGTGGGTAATGCTTCACTTCACCAAGACTCATCTGAAGCAATTCTGAATTTGAATTTTGTCGTCATGTGACCGATCAATGCGATTTCAGTGGTCAAGATTTATCACAAAGTAAATACATACATTATGACTCTAACCAGTGCAGTGTTGAAGGTATTGAACACAATTTTCGCTTGGATACTGCAAAATGGCTAATGAAGCGATTCCATAAGTGCTAAACTTATGTACGACATTTGGCAAGGTCAACCTGAAGGCAAAAAAGTCATTGATTTCAAAAACTGCATAAATGGCATATGACCTACGTTTTATTAACCTGAGCATGACTGGGGTATTTTCCATAGCACAGTAGTTGACTGAATGGGGGGGGGGGGGGGCTCTACAGCGCTCTCTCATTTCCGAAAATAATTTGCCGATTGTCAAAATTTAAACGCCGTTGATAGCCTTGGAAGAATTGTCGAGCGAAACCTACTTATGTTTACCTCGAGGTCACCAATGACGTCACAGGTCTGGTCAAAGTTAACATTGTCAACATTTCTGCTTTTTCACAATTTGGGCTCTGGCCGCCGCGCCGGTTAAAAAGTCACATTGACTCATTTTTGGTTTATACACTCGTGAATACATTCCTTAGATGTCCTGAAGCTCCCGAACTTGTACTTCGATTTTTGTTTTCAAATCAAGGCTATGTCAGCCTACAGGGTGCCTCAAAAGCTCCTTCTCACATTATATTTGCATGTAAAACGGAGTACACTGTGTTTTGATATCTTTATAACCACTCAATGTGCTCCTCGTTTAATGGGCAAACACATCGATACAAGCTGCGGAATGCCAGACGCCATGTTTTGCAGCGTAGAATGCTTGAAGTTAGCCCACACTGACCTGCCATGCGCCGTGAGGTCTAGGAGGCTGGAACAGTGCCTCCCTTCGACGAGCCCCAATGCCGGAATTCCCAACAAATTTTTATGAAATTTTGATCCGATGAGTTGCTTGGCATGTGATCTTGCGACAGACGCCTGTCACAGTCCCCTAGCACCATTTATGAGCTTTTCTAGTTTAACCTGTGCGCCGATGGTCTTGCTTGAAGACGGGCCTACGACCTCCTGGATGCTATTTTCTCCTCCAAAATTAAGTCCATACTTGCGCTTTGATTTAAACTAGAAAGCAGAGACTTCTCCTAGATCTTCGTGGTGAAGCAGCCTGCGTCCAAAAACTGTTTCTGTGTTGCCAGTTGCAACTTGGTCAACGTCAGGACGCCTATAACCCCACAACACCGTGACCCTGGCCCTTTGCATATGAACATAACGGGACGAAACGGAGGCCTCCTCCTTCACCCTTATGGGGCCGTTTGGAAGTTTGGACGAGTGTTTCATCTCGAACGTGGACTAGTTAATCTACATGACCTGATTGATGTCCTCAGCCCTATGATTTTTTTTTTCTTAGCATGAGGCGTAACAAAACTCATGTTTGGTCATTTTAGGACATTTTCGACTGTTATGAGCCCTCCGGTAAGTTTTAAGCTTAAGTCACCTCGAGTTATGTACCCCGAAAGAAATGTTCTTACACAACTGGTAATCCATCTTGTAGAGCCTGGTTATCAGCTTCCTAAAGCTTTGATCTTTTTGACGGCTGCTTTGGCGCCACACGGGTTTGGCCACTTGGCTCACTCCTGAGGGTCGACTGGAAAGAGGATGAACTTGCAGTGACTGACTCCCGACAAATAATCGGCGTCACTTTCTGACTGAGCGCTCAGCTAGCGACAGACATTGGCTACAGACTGGTTGGCCACAGGTACAGACATCTTCAATCGTCCCGAATGGCCTACATGCTGACTAAATACCAAGACATACTACCCATCTCGGAGACATACATGTTACGGCGTCCGACATCTTTACATGAACAGGGCTCTATAGCAAAAAAAAAAAAGTTTGGCCTCGATAAAACTATCATTGTGG
This sequence comes from Amphibalanus amphitrite, assembly GCF_019059575.1. Taxonomy (NCBI): domain Eukaryota; kingdom Metazoa; phylum Arthropoda; class Thecostraca; order Balanomorpha; family Balanidae; genus Amphibalanus; species Amphibalanus amphitrite. The sequence continues at coordinate 197,944 of NW_024882446.1, read as the reverse complement.
AGCATATTCCCAGTTGCCATGACAACGACATAGGCTGATTTACGAATTAAGTTCATTGTGTCTTGAAACCAAAGAAAGCCTAAAAGTAGAATTCAGGTTAGAACGAACTTGTGGGACACCTTGTGGATCACGAAAATTTGATATAATGCAGGAGGTACACTCGGGGGCAGATTGATGTTCTACAACTCTTTATCCACCGGGTTCCTATGGCTCAGCATTGGCAGCAGCCGCCTGGTACCGGTAGACTGTGCCGCTTCACTTACTTGTCAAGCGGCACAGCCTACCCACACCGTATGACACCGGTCTGGGTCGGTGGCTGGAAGGCGATGTGGGCCGCCTGTGACGTCAGCGCAGCGGTGAGGGCCGAGCCCGGAGGCATGGCTCGGGTCGGCGCGGCGCGGCGGCTGGCGAGGGATGGGGAGTGAGGTGGGGTGGGAGCACGGACCATCGCGCGGCTGAGCGAGTGTAGTTAACTTTCGCGTCTCAAGGCGCCAATTATTCTACCTAACAATTGTGATAAAGCAGTTGTTAAAATGTCCTATCCCCAAGACAGCGCCTATCATCATACTTGCCATGCACATTATGACACACTTAAACGTGGCATTGGGACAGCCGATAGAATTTATATCACACGTGCATCGAGTTGCGGAGCTACATTGTTTTTAACAGGTAAGTATTAAGGCCTTGATTGAGCTCATTGGTGTCTATTATTTCGCACAGCAATCGTCTAGAGACGTGGGAACTGGGGTTTTTGGATAGCGCGGCGTGCGAACTTTAAGCAACTCTTACTGTTCCTCTAATGTAAGGTCGCAGCCACCAATAGCAAACCGTTCCATCACTAGGAACAAATAAGTTGCGCACCTGGGACGGTTCGAACCGGGTTTCTCCAACCGGTCATCCTACGACGCTAGCGTGTATCCGCTGAGCTGCCGAAACCAGCGATCACCTGCCGCGGTCAAACGCGATGAAATGTCACAATACTGTCATTTGCGGTCAGCGGGTGAAAGTCATTTTGTTTTGTGCAGACGAGGACCATTCTCGGTAGCTCAGTGGATGAACGCTCGTGTCGTGAATTGGCCGGTGGGAGAAGCCCGGTTCGAACCCCCCTGAGTGGCCGACTTTTTGGCTCCTAGTTGGAACGGTTTGCTATTGGGGGCTGCGACCACATATTAGAGCAACAGTAATAATCGCTTTAAATTGGGGCGTTGGCTGCGGCACTACTCATAACCCCCAGTTCCCACGTCTCTGGACGATTGCCGTGCGAAACAATAGACACCAATCTGCTCAATCAAGGCCTTAATACTAATATGTTATACAAAATATAGCTCCGCACCTCGATGCACGAGTGACATAAGTTCTATCGGCTGTCCCATTGCCACGCTTAAGTGTATCGTAATGTGCATGGCAAGTATGATGATAGGTGCTGTCTTGGGGATAGGACATTTTAACAACTTGCGCATTTTAACAACTGCTTTAGCACAATTGTTAGGTAGAATAATTGGCGCCTTGAGACGCGAAAGTTAACTACACTCGCTCAGCCGCGCGATGTCCATGCTCCCACCCCACCTCACTCCCCAGCCCTCGCAAGCCGCCGCGCCGCGCCGACCCGAGCCATGCCTCCGGGCTCGGCCCTCACCGCTGCGCTGACGTCACAGGCGGCCCATATCACCTTCCAGCCACCGACCCAGACGGTGTCATACGGGTGGGTAGGCTGTACCGCTTGACAAGTAAGTGAAGCGGCACAGTCTACCGGTACCAGGCGGCTGCTGCCAATGCTGAGCCATAGGAACCCGGTGGATAAAGAGTTGTAGAACATCAATCTGCCCCCGAGTGTACAGTAGGTCTATTAAAAAAGTCCCCCGCACCATGGGTCCGATGCACGATTTAGCACGCCAAAAATGATTTAGGTGACTTTCTCAAAATGGCTTGAAATGTGACGCAAATAACGTAAAAATGTCCATATTTTGCGAACACAGCAGTAACTTTTGCCAAAAATGTCACATGTACCCAATATTTCATCGCAAACTGACACATACCGTGGAACGCCATTGGCTTGTCCACGTCCGAGAGAAAAGGGATGTTGGAATTATCCGAGTATAGGCGGTTCTAAATAATAGTTAAACGGAAATATTTGGTCAAAACTAATAATTTGAAGCTTGGACAATGTGATGAATGCAAAAAAGTGAGCTGTGTCATTGCTTTTTTATTGTCACAGCTAATTTAAATATCCATGTCACAGATGTGTGTGCAATGCTTCAAGAGACTTACAAATACAGAGCAATACTAAATGCCCCCCAATGCCCCCCGGTATTTTTGGTATTACCTTGCTCCCCAATACTTGCCTGACCAGAAACAAGGTCATTTAGCTGCGTCCACCTGCGACGAAGCAAGTTATGAAGCTTTTTCCAATGATGTCACTGCGCTTAGCTGCGGCTGTGACATACCGGCGAGCGCTGCGGCAGGGTCACAAAGGCAAAAAGACCAGGGTATTGGTGGATACGACTAATGTATGACAGAAACTCATAACTGATGGCTTTGCAAAAAAATGGCAGTTCTTTCGGGTTAGCGGTCCGAATTCCGGACATTCCGGCACTAGTCTGGCGACCTGGCCCTCAGGCGGTTTGACCGCGTGCCCGGCCCACTGTACCCACGTGGCCGGGGTAGTTTGAGCTTGATTGTAGCGAGCGCACGTATATTCTTGTCGTTCCATCACTAGCAAAACAGGTAGACAAGCAATGTGTATTGCTTACAAAGCCATTCTTGACACTGTCTTGACCAGTCCAGATGGTGTAGGGCCGGTTCAAGTAGAGGATTTTTCAGCTAGCATTGCTCGTATTTTGAATGTTCAATTGACGACTGATGACATTCGAGCACTGGGAAAGCTGCTTAACAAGTTAAAGGAAAAATGGATAGCCGCTCATCGCAATGAAGATCGCTTTCTGTCAAGAAACCAAAATTGGACTCAGCTGACATTTTGTCTGTCAGAGGCCAGAGCCTGCAACCTGAAAACGGTTGACATAAAAACGTCCAGCACTACTATATAGGTACACACGTCACATATCACATGTCACACGGTTCCTACATGTTTAGAAATCCCGCAAAATCCATTTCGGATGTTCTGGCTTTCATCTCTGGTGTAAAAGCAGCCATTAAATGGCAGTTATCATTTTTGGCGTGCTAATTCCTGCATCGGACCCATAGTGCAGTGGGCGCTGCATTCGCTGAGCCGAACCCCCGTCTGCCCGTCCCATATCGCGCCAGGCTCAGGTCAGGTAGGGTCAGCGGGACCGCTCGGTCCGGCCCGCGGGCGGTGGACGGGCGGCCGGTAACGCTTTCCGCCAGCCAGCCGTAGAATCCAACAAACGGGACGGCCACCACTCAGCGCAGCGAAACCGGTGTTAAAGATTGGCAGTGGATGTTCATGGCCACAATGGTTATGAGATAGTCATTGTTAGCCCGTGCCCCACAGGAATGCCTAGACTCGCACGCCCTGTTGGAGGGGAAATGGGGATTGAGCATCATTCTTATAACTCAGCTTTGGGCATTTAAGTGGTATTCGAAGTAGCGTCAAAAGTAGCAAAAAGCAGAAAAAAATACTTCAGCCAGTTTTAGATCGGGTCAGAGCAAAAGATCATGTCACCAGGGGTCATCGATGGTAAAATTTTGCTTGGACAGGGTGCGTTGCGCGCACCGGTGCATTGGGTTTCCAATTTCCATGGAAACATCAACAGACTCGGAAGCTCGTAACGCTAGCGTGGAGCCGAATTCATATCAACCGCCGCAACAATGCATGGCAGCGCAGCGCAGTGTGCTGCAGCGCGGGGCCGTGAAACATCGCCCAGGGCTATCCATGTGTTAGGGCAATCCAACCCACGCTATGGGCTCGGCCCCAGCGGAGCATGAGGCCCAGAACTCCCGCCCAGGCCCCCTGTCTCCCCAATTCCTGTCATCCTTCCCACTCTGATATCGACCGAAAGAGCCTAACCTAACACAACAAGCAGCTCGTTTACCGCTATGTCTGAATAATATTGTCAGATTTAATTAAGGTCAACGGCTTAGCACGTAAATAACAGCAACTGCCGTCTGCCACCATCGGTATTATGAGAAAACCAATCGCTTTTCCACAAACACTAAAAGTTTTAAGCTAAACTTGCATGAAATTTATTTTACCAGCCTCGTGTTTCTCTTATCAAAACGCTTCGAATGAATCAAAAGTTGATCTTTAAAGGTCATTTGAAGAATTTGGCCTATGTTCAAAGACATGACCTGACCAGAAATGGTCATGATGCATAGCAGGATCTTAGATCCGTATCGTGGAACTTTACAAACACTTTAAATGATTTCATAACTTAAGCATGTCTATCAAAATATTTATTACATGGCTCATCTGTAAGCTGGGTGTGTGATCATGCTTACGAGTATGTTGAACGCAACTGATAATGTTCAGTTGGCCACAATTTCTATATTTAATTTATCCTCCCGGATTTCATATTTCTATTTATGACACCTTGACGATGTCGACAAAAAAACGCTTAGGAGATTTAACAGCCTGAGATACATCCAGTATAAGGGAGGGTCAAGTCTAGGGTTACTTTTACAGGAAAAGTCGAGAGGGGGAATTAAGTTCGGGGCAAGGGCGGATCCAGGGGCATCTGAAAGGGGGGCCCAATGTCATTAGGTTTTTGTTAGGATGGCACCTGCAGAACCTTACCTACCCCCAAATCCTACTCTCTCCCCGGATTCTGGCCACTTTATATTGTTAGGTTGCCAAAAAAAAATTAATTAGCTTAAAAATATACGTAGGTAACCTTGGCGGTAAGGGGCGGGGGAGGTCCCAACTTGACTGCGCCTTTGCAAATGTCAATCAGTAGTATCAACCTATTACTCTGGCCAAACATCAATTAGCGCCTTTCTAAATAGAGAGAGGTTAACACGTGACTATTTTTGCTAGGCCAAGACCGATTGAAGGACCCTGGTTCGAAGGAAGACCCCTGGTTCGCAGCGTGTTATGCGTGTTAATGTTAGAGGTCTTGACCCCCGTCCCCCGCCAGTTTCTACGCCGACGCCTGTAGCGATATGTCAGTGATTGCGAAGAGACGGAAGAGACAAGACAAGAGACGGTCCCACCGACCATCCGATCGGTATCGGGTCAAATCTGTAGTTCCCGCTGCACTGAACGTAAAATGGTTGGATGGAACCTCAAATGGAAAATTATCTAATATAAGCGCCAGCAACGTTGATTGATGACTAGAGTCTGATCAACGATGATTATAGAATCTGAGTAGCGAATTGATTGAAAATGGGCTCAAAAATAAATTTGAAAGGGGGAAATTCCCCCTTCCCTCCCTAGCTGTTCACGCACAATTTGAAAGGGGGAGCGGAATTTTCGAAGGGGGGAATTCCCCTTTTCCCCCCCTTTAAAAGTTACCCGGGGTCAAGGGTGCTAGATTCCTTCCGTCCTCGCTATCCTCAGGAAAAACCAATCCGCATCGCCCCTAGTCTTCATGCTTCCCTCTCTGGACTGGAGGTCACCCCACCAGCCAACCTGTAGTTGATGTCGGTTCCATTCCAGGACACATAATCCTCTTCGGGTGACCGTTGGGGAGACGGCTGGACCGCCCCGACAGGGCAATCGTCCCACGGGAACAGTCACGCTTCCGCAGATCACTGTCGCTGGCTCGCACAACCAAATTACTACACCAGTCACCAGAGCATAGTTATGTCATAGAGCTCTGCAAGGGCCTTCTCAGACCGAAAAAGATGGCTCCCAACAAAACAAACAATTTTATCATTCAGTATTGCATCTCATCAGGCACCACATGTTTTCAGAGTGTTTATTATGCGTTCCGTCCAAAAAAAAGCGCAGTTCAACTTTCTCCCATTGACTTCAGCGATCTCAAAATTGACCCGACCTTTCTGTCAGCAATGTCAAACTTGCAAAAAAAAAAACGTTTCAAATACATATACTGTTGCCCATTGAAATCGCTGAAGGTTCTAAAGCGATCGGTTAGTCGATGTATTTAGATATGATGAGCGCAGGAACTTTCCTTGAGGTAAGGTCATTTAACGTGACCTGGTGCTATGACCTTGAATGACTTGACTTGGGCGGGAAAAAATGGGTCATTTGAAATCTTAAAATGTAAGATTTTAACAATAATTGCAAACACTATCCAGGCCAAATAGTGAGTGAGAAGGGAGCGATTCCCCAACCCCATGTTTAGCTCCTATAATTGAGCTAACTGCTAGAGCCTCGCGGAAAAAACGAGCGCTTGCGTCGTTACGTGACGCAGCGACTGTTACCCCATTTTAAAATATCAGTGACCTCTTAGGGCAGGTCAAGGGCCCCAAGGCATTGGATCGGTTTTTGGTGAATAACTTTGCCAAAAAATGGTCGCATTATCGTCATTCCGATACAATCGTGTTTTCTGTTCTCAGACGCGTCGATTTATATGCTTTTTTGCTTAGGTGAAGCAATTTAGGATGTTTAGGTCAATGTCATGTTAGGGCAACACAGGTCACGAAGCTGTTAAAAGGAGGACATGTTGCATAAGATTTGATTCGGCAAGTCTTGCAGAGTCCATTGATGGCTGTCCCGACTGGCTAGCTCATTTTGATCGGGAGTTATTGACGAAGCACTCCTATTGACGAGCACTCCGTCACGCAAGGTGAACAATGCAAATGCAAAAGTGAAGCATTAAACCTTGCCAAGAATGTATGAAGTCACGATTTCATGTGCTTGAGGTATAGTTTTTAGGTCATTTCCGACGCCAAATTAACAGTTTCCATATTTTTCCATTATGCTTATAAGACACTAAGTGCGTTACGGATTTGCATCATTTTATAACCGACAACCGTGCAGTCTGCAAAGGTTTACTTAAGTCGTCATAGTTAAGTGACCTGACATGAAAATGTGGTTGATTTCAAATGATCCGGCTTGAATCAAATGTAAGGCATATGCAATGTCAGCCTTCTATCATCAGTGTGCTTTGAGCTACCGCAAAAAAAAAAAAAATACATGGTGGCAGCATCCATCCCCTCTTCTCGGCCGGCGAGGGTTAAACCTCGCTTCGAATTATTGCAGATAATGATGCGACCGAAAACAAAGCATTTATCTGTGTCTAGAACGGCCGCTGACTTGTTGGACAAGATCCCCAATCTTAACTTGCTAGATGGGAATAAAATACTCGGCATATGATACATATATACCCCAAGATTTGCCCTCCCGCTAAGTCAATTCTAATCATCACTGTCGCTTTTTTATCCGAGATGATGTCACCGCTAAACGGGTTGTTTTGTTTGCTTGCTTGCGTTGAATGGTCATTACGGATTATTGAAGGATTATGATATAATAGGAATGGGGCAAGGGAGGATATGCACTGCAGTGCAGGCGTTTAATTTAGATCACAAAGGCATCATTTCCGGCATCGTGCAGAGTCACTATCTTCCCCTCCTCTGCACTGCGGCATCTCTGCGCCCCACACACGGCGTCCTCACTCCACGGCCGGCCGCCGCCAACTGACCCACTCGCCGGGCGCCGCGACCTGACCCGTGTCACTGCCGCGGCCTGCGCAATAGAGTCGGGGCTGGAATCCGGGGGTTCGGCCGGCCGGCCGCCTCTGGAGCGGGGGACTTTTTTAGTAGACCTACTGTACGTGACACACGTTTTATAGTCCATTTCGTCCATATATTTCTAATTCAATGTCGTCTGTGTCATCTGAGGTCATTTAAGCTGAATATTGCTGAGGTCAGGTCACTTATAGGTAAAACGTTCAAGGCTCGAAGTTGACATTTATTCAGCATAAAGGGTGTCTAATGCAGTTTGATCTCAGGAACACGATGGTGTTATTGGTTTGGTGTAAGATGTCGAAAAAATACTGATAAACGAGTTTGAATTATTGATAATGGAAGAATATTCAATCAGTAATTTGTGATTTACTGTGTGTTATATTGTTAATTTAAGAACTGAAGAAGTAACGTTTCCGAAATATATTCATTCATTTTCGGCCAAGTTTAGACTTCTAAAGATAGTGAGCATACGGTTATTTCTCAATACTTTTCTGGGATATTTTTGAACTTTCGCAAAATTTTCAAAAAAGAAGAAGAAGAAAAGAATATATGTCAGAGTAAACTTTACTGGCATTACTCATCTAAAACATCAACCATATATCGCGATATTATGACGTCACATTGCAAAAACTACAGCTAACAAGCAATTACAAAGCTCTTTATGTGGTCGTGTAGAGAAAAGACGGCGCTACAAAACTGTCATCTCGGATTTTCAAAATTTTTGTGATTTTGACCCCCCCCCCCTCAAAATAAATGTTTTTTTATGAAATAACAAAAAATCCCAAAAGTCAAAAGTATTTTCGAATAAAAAAAACGGAATATATATGATAGTCCCTGTGCTCGTCTATCTACGTGCCATTGTTAGATTGTTACCTCTTTATTTGGGTAAGTTCCAGCGAAACAACTGTTCAAATTTGATGAAGTCAACTTTTCAAACTCAATTTTTAGCAATTCTAGACCGTGTAGCGCAAAACAAAGACCACCATTAGGCTCCCCGAGACGAGCTGCATCGAATCGTTCGTTACCCCATTTTATGCCAAAATAGCAAGTTTGAAATTTGACCTAGTTTGACCTGACCTTGACCTGACCTTCACCAGAACATAACCTTATTTGGCCTCAAAGGCTGCCTGACCCACTTAATCACATTTGTCATGTAAAATGGACCATAAAACATGCATCATATGATATTTTCATATTGTGACCCTCAGTGACCTGAGCTCTGTGACCGGACCTGATATCAGTGACCTCAAATGACAAAATCTGTGTTTGAAGAACAATTCCCGATCGATGATTTTTAGCCCGCGCCCTGCTGGGGGTCCTGGATTTCCACGCCCTGCTGGGGGGGGGGGGGGGGTTTGAACACCCCCCCCCCCTTGTAACTCAGCTCCTGGGCCACGTAGCGATACGCAGAAGGCGGCGTTCGAAAGAGCGTAAAAAATAATGACGAAATCACTTCGGTCAATTTTTTGGTCAGGTCAAAGGTCAGGTCACCAGAGGTCATTGAAGGCACTCATCAGTCTACTGCGGCAGTGTTTGTGCATGTGTGCGTGTACGTGTGTGTGTGTGTGGGGGGACGGGCTAGGTGTACCATGTCTTTTGTGTGTGTGATCGAATCAAATACTAAACCATGCAATGGAATGATTCGAAATACATTGAACTGAAATACTGAAATACAAAATTTCGCCGATTTCCAGGTCGAATGTCGATAATTTCCAAGAAGCCAACGCATAACTCGGGAACCAATAGAGCTACAGCGCCGCGTAAAAGCGCATTCGATAGCTCTATAAACGCCCTTTCTGAGTAATTCTCTCAGATTTGACCTAACGTCAACGGTTTTGCCTGCAGGGGGCAAAAACTGCAAAAATAGCCGATTTTTTCGAAAACAGTTTTTCTGCAATAACTTTTGACCCAAGCCTTGTACGAGCTTACTTTTACCGGCATCGTGTTCCTCTCGTCAAGACGCATCGAATGAACTATAACTTGACCTTGAAAGGTCAACTTGAAAATTTGACCTCAGGTCAAGGTCATGACCTGACCGGGAAGGGTCATGTTGCATGTCAGTCGATCCGTATCGTCGAGCTGAACACATCTAAGGCGTTTTCATCGCTCTAGCATGCCTCTATCAAAAGTTATTTGCGAAAAACTGTTAGATACCATTCGTGACCTAAGATGACCTCAGGGCATAAACAAGGGTCACGGACACCATTTTCAAGTTCAGTGTGTCTAAACCACTTGTAATTCGGTGTTTGGGAGTGTTTATAATGTCTTTCATCCAAAAGAGGCGCATTTCAATTTTCTCCCATTGACTTATAATGGGGAGGTCGCAAAATTGACCTGACCTTAGGTCATCGATATCAAAATTCTGAGATATACATTTTGTACATGCTATTGCTCTTAGCAATCGCTGAAAGTTTCAAAGCGATCGGTCACTCAATGTAGCTATGACAGACATTGAAAGTTTTTATGAGGTGAGGTCACTTCAAGTGACCTGGTGACCTGACCTTGAATGACCTTGGTCTGAAATTTTCACAACATGTGTAGAATTGATGTATGATAAGTTGTACCAAAAACGGCGGCGCGGGGCGCCGCCGTTTTTGAGATATTCGCGAAAAACCACAAGGGGGGGGGTGTTCAAACACCCCCCCCCCAGCAGGGCGCGGGTTAATGACATGCATTTTACTCGATTTTACAACACATATTTGAAATGCCTGTAAACGTTGAAAATTCTACTTTTGACCTGACCTGTGCCATCATCGGTTTGACAAAGGTCAATGAAATTTGGTCACAAGGTAGTTCCCCGTTAGGGCTATCTAAAGGCTGAAACAGACCCTTTCCGCGTTCAGGAAATCGCACGCAAGAGCCTATTCAAATACATTGTAATTCTTATCGCATCAATCGCTTGCGGGAGGTGCGTGCGATTGATGCGAGCGTGCTTCCATGTATTCGAATAGGCTCTCGCATGCGATTTCCTGACTGCGGAAAGAGTCTGTTTCAGGCTTAACATTGTTTGCTGCTTGCCGCTACGTTGCGTGGTTCTCGAGATCTTAGGGGGGGGGGGGCATTTTGCCAATTTGGGCCCAACCATTTGGGCGCGTTGCTCGGCAGGACCCAACGGGGCGCGGGTTAATTTTGGTGACCTCCAGTGACCTTGGCGATGACCGGATCGAAAAACGACCTGTCTTATTCTGAAAGATCTTGTAGCGAGCTATCTATTGCTTTCTACCGGGCCATTCTAGTTTTCCTATGCTTCCCGAGATAATCTGGTGTGGTCAAAGACGCTTCCCCTCCCAACATGTCGAAGATGGCTGAGACGCCCACTTGGGCGCGGTTGAAGCGAGTAGCATATAAAGGCATCGTTTACTTTTTCGGCTTTTTAATGGGTTAGAGCGTAACGATAATAGTACGTTATATTGTGATGTTTTACGTCAGTTAGCTCGCTCTTAACAAACCAAAGCAACTGATGCATTTTGCTCTAGAGAGGTGCTCACTAGTTCACGTGGCAGAACACTGGGCATGGGGGGGGGGGAGAATTTTCAGTAAGTAGGCCCGGGCAGCGCTTATCGAACAGCTCTGCGGATCCGAAGGTTGGGACTTTAATTGTGAAAAACCGCCCGCCCGCCGCCAAACGCAAACACCGCAAAACGCACGCCCAAAACGCAAACGCAAACTTCGCAAAAAAAAAACAATCGCCCGCCCGCCGAAAACCGCAGAAAAAAACGCAAAAAACGCCGCAAAAAAAAACGCCCGCCCGCCGCAAACCGCAACAACGCAAATAACGCCCGGCTGCCGTCAACCGCAAACGCCGCAAAAAAACAGCCGCCCGCCGCAAACCACAAAAAACGCCGCAAAAAACGGCCGCCCGCTGCAAACCGCCGCTAAAACGGCCGCCCGCCGCAAACCGCTAAACGCCGCAAAAAACGACCGCCCGCCGCCCGCCGCTAACCGCAAATAACGGCCGCCCGCCGCAAACCACAAAACGCCGCAAAAAACGGCCGCCCGCCGCAAACCGCAAAACGCCGCAAAAAAAACGGCCGCCCGCCGCAAACCGCCGCCAAAACGGCCGCACGCCGCCAAACGCAAACAGAAAAAACACCCGCATCGCCCGCCCGCCCGCCGCCAAACACAAAAACCGCAAAAAAAACCGTAAACACCGCCGCAAAAAACGCCCGCAACGTACGCACGCCCGCCGCCAACCGCAAACCGCTGCAAAAAACGGCCGCCCGCCGCCAAACGCAAACACCGCCAAAAACGCAAAAACGGCCGCCCGCCGTCAAACGCAAACACCGAAAAAAAACGCAAACACCGCCGCAAAAAACGCCCGCCGTAGGCAAAACGCAAACACTGACGCATTAAGACAAATATGGCGCCCTGCGGCAAATGTGGTGCATTCATATCTGCCGTTTAAGCAGCCATCTCTTAATTACAGCGCATCCTAATCGTCCAATGTTCGACAAAGTTACGCACATTCTGCGCTTTGCGGCAAAAATGGTGCTTTGAGACAAACGTGGCGCACTGCAACAAACATGGCGCATTCGTTCATGTCGCTTAACAATTCATCCACCCACCAAATTTGAACACAATCGGACCATATTTGAGAAAGTTATGGACGTTTGAATATTTCACGATAAAATATCTCCGCAAAGGAGGAGCCCAGCTGAACACGTGTGCCACGTGACCACTGGTGATGAAAGCAGGACCTGTCCCCTCACCGACTGACCCAATTTAGTGTTCTTGGCTGGTTCTGTGTCCACGCTATACGGCCACCAGTTGGACAAAACACCATTATGTGGGAGGTACTCGGCTCAAACACGTGGCCACGTGGCACGTGCCAGACCTTTGACAGCTTAACGGCTCACGCCACGTCATGACCCATCGACGTGGCCATCAGCAAGTAAAAGATGACCCCGGCCGGTGTCACCGTCCCTGAACAGTGGACGGCTAAACTCGAAAAACGGGAAAATTTAGGGAAATTTCACCTTTCGAATATATAATTTCCCCAGAATTTTAAATTTTTCATTTTACAAAAAATCCGAGATAGCAGTTTTTTAGCCCCCTTCATTCTGTGTTTATACCCGGTTTCAGATCGACCCTATCATAAAAACTGATGGCCTGACGGCTATTTCCCCCATTCCTTGCATTTCACAATGTTGGTGTATTTAAGAACAAAAATTGACCCCGTGCCACGGCACGTGCAATAGCACGTGCGCCACGTTACCACTAGTGCGACAAGCTGGACTCATCTGCTCACCGGCTGCGTTGATTTGGTGTCGCTAGGTGGGGTGGTTTCCACGCCATAGGACCCCCAGTTGGCCAATGTCGGATTTTCCCGGAGGTTACCCCATCAAACACGTTTGCACGTGGCACGTGCTTTTCAATCGCCCCATATCTGACCCATACCACGTGGTAGCCGACACCCTGGTGCACAACATATTGGAACTTTTTCAAAATCTAACGTGGAATTTTTTTGCAAAATCGATTTGAAAATAATTTTTCGAAATCGCCATAGGCTCAACATGGGGTAACTGTCCGTCACGATTACCCGAAACTGTACCCTATGATTTTTAAATAATTACCCCAGAAGGTGAGGTGCCAGCCCTAGATCCGATCCTAAAAATATCAGCAAATATAATTGACGAAATTTTTCGCAAATCGAATTTCCAATTTTTCCCCATGTTAACCCTATGGGAAAATGCACGTGCCGATTACCCCAAAACGGGTTAATTATATTTCAAGCGACCGATGCCAGCCGGTAGCTCCCCGATACGGGACCAAACGCTGAAAATGGCAAGAAATTCTACCGTGCCGTTTCGGCGGCGATCAAAATGACCAAAATCGCGGCCGAAACGCTAAACACCCCCCTAGAGAGGTAGCTCAGGTTGGGATTTTCAATAGAAAATCACAATTCTAAAGAATAGTGATTGTTCTTAATTGAAAAGTCCCAACCTTCGGATACGAGGTGGCACTTCATTCGTAGCAACTGGATCCGTTTTTTCTTTAATGTTGAATACAGCGTTTGTAGTTTGATGACGTCATATTTTTGTTCCTTAGATTATGTATATCATTTTGAGTTCCAATAATGTCACCAAACAGATCTTCAAATAAGCTTCAATATTGCGTTGTTTGTATAATTCATTGAGAACTCAAGCCAAATTGTTTCTGCTTTAGGACTCGGGTTGTAAAAACACCTTATATGGCTAAGGTGTCTAAAAAATATAACCTCGCTAATGTTTTAGCAATCCACTCATTTACTCGTTTATTTGTATTGGCACTCGCACAGACGAAACGTTATTATAGTATGGCTATCCATCGAATGACGCCATTACCATCATAATGGATGAATATATGATATATGGCCTCAAAAGTGAGTAGAGCTGCCTCCGTAATCAAACTAATGCAATTTCTTCGGCACATGCCGAGCAGGGCTGCTCTCTACAGCCACTGAGGTCTCGCCGGTGATTTGTTTGATTGGCGTCCAAAGGTCAGGTGATTCATGTGAGTGAATCATACCTGCCACCTAAAACTCCCAATGGAACAATGAAAAGACTACCAGCTACCATGTTTCAAGAGCCACCTCTGTGCCTGCTTTCAGAATCTGACAGCTGGACCGACACAATCTCTTCTACTTTTTCCATCGAGTCTGTACTCTCGAAGAGGTTAGGTATACAAAATTGTATCACCATGTCTTCTCGAGTGTCGGTATTCAGGTTGGTTGTCCGAAAGCTCCTTGCGGGAAAGGAAGAGGTGATTGTTCTGAGGTGAGGTGACATTCTGACTGGAAGAGGTGATGTGGTGCTCCTGTGATTTTCGTTCGGTATGGTTTTCGTTCGTAGTTTTGGGGAATGTCACGGCTTTTAGAGATTAGAGGATAAATGACCATTTTTTAGTAGGCAGATGCTTCCAGTTTCTTACCAATTACTTTTTTCGTCATTCAATGTAGACTGTAGAGGATTTATGACCACGTTTTACTAAGCAAGTAATTCCAGTTTCTTACCAATTACTTTCTGCATCATTCATTGCCCACATACGGTTCCAAGCTGAAGTTTTGGGGCATATTCCCTTCTGCATCGTCCAAAATTGACAACTTTTTTACATGCAAAGGAATGATTTCTTTCCTGCTTTTCTTGGTGTTTCTTTTTGAATAAAGTTTGGATAGATTGACTTGAGTTGAAGGCTGTTGATACTAAGTATAGGAAGAGCCAGCATGTTATTCCACCTGTAAAGTTGTGTATGGCGATGTAGCAAACTGTTTAAGTTAACAGAAATTGGATGCAAGGGACAACAATTGAAAATTGAGCGCTGCGCATTTGAAAGCTAAAAGAGAGCTTTCAAATGCGCACTACGCTTGTTCACTGCGTAAACAAGCGCAGTGAACACTGCTAAAAGCTGTAGAATAGGGTCTAGGAAAGTTGATGAAAGAGTTTATAGGCATTATTGTTTGGACTTGAATGAAGTTCAAAATTCGAGAAAAAATATTAAACTTACTCTTTCAATATCGCATATTAATAGTGACTTATCGTGACACTGAACAGTTAAACGCAAAGCTGGGATTGCTGTAGGCACTCTGTTTAATATCCCTCCTCAGTGCGCGCTCAAATGTAGCCTGTGACTCTGGCCATTCTGGGTCGAGCCGACAGACAAAACATTTCGGGGGCGTACCCATGAGACGGTCGACCCGTCCCTCAGCTGTAGTGTTCCCCAACTGGGTCCCGCTGATGGCTGCGGTTGTTGTCTGAGAGCTGACAATGGCCCGTGCAGCTTACTGTATGGTACAGTCCGACCAGCCGGCTGACCTACTGATGTCCAGTCGTCTGTTGTGTCTGCAAGCCCGGCCCGGGTACATGGCATGTATGTTCTGAGAGCTAAATTGTGCATGTCAGGCTACAGGATTGTCAGTCGTACTTTCTGGGTCATCTGACAGACGTATGCCCCCTCTTTCTCTGTTTCTGTGTGTCTGTGTGTCTGTCTGTCTGTCTGTCTGTCTGTCTGTCTGTCTGTCTGTCTGTCTGTCTGTCTGTCTGTCTGTCTGTCTGTCTGTCTGTCTGTGTGTCTGTCTGTCTGTCTGTCTGTCTGTCTGTCTGTCTGTCTGTCTGTCTGTCTGTCTGTCTGTCTGTCTGTCTGTCTGTCTCTTTCTCTCTCTCTCTCTCTCTCTCTCTCTCTCTCTCTCTCTCTCTCTCTCTCTCTCTCTCTCTCTCTCTCTCTCTCTCTCTCTCTCTCTCTCTCTCTCTCTTTTGTTCTCTGTCTCTGTTTTCTTTTCAGTTCCTTTCCTCTCTGCCCTTACTTCTTTCTTTGTCATTCAGTTGTGTCTTAGTCCTTAATTTCTGGCTTTCTTTCTCTTTTCTCATTCCATCTATTTCTTACTGCATTGGTATTGCTCTTGCTTTCCGTCTATCCGTCTCTATTTTTCTTCTCTCCCAGTTTATCTCCCCTTTTTATTTGCTCATTCTCTCTGCTTTTCGTTGTCTTTTATTTTTCAGCT
This sequence comes from Amphibalanus amphitrite, assembly GCF_019059575.1. Classification (NCBI taxonomy): domain Eukaryota; kingdom Metazoa; phylum Arthropoda; class Thecostraca; order Balanomorpha; family Balanidae; genus Amphibalanus; species Amphibalanus amphitrite. The sequence continues at coordinate 181,902 of NW_024882446.1, read as the reverse complement.
ATCTGCATATGGGTGAATTACTGCATGGGCTCTTACATTGCCTAAGAGGCATTTCATCCTGAATGTGGTTTTAGAGAAATGCAAAAGTTTATGCGCCAGCATTACAATTAAATGTACATTTATTGACCGTTTTGTTGTGCAATTTCTTCCTTTCTTTGTTTGTCTGCATCAATAGCGCACACTGCAAAGCATATCTGCACACATCGTTTAGGAGATAACAAAAACAATATACTCCCTCAGTAACGCAATGCATTCAGCCCACTTCATCCCGAATACATAATTCCTTCATTTCTGTCTGTACTGTGGCGTAGTAAGGCACCTGCCTCGCTGGCGAAAATGTGTGTCATTTTTATAATATAACAATGAATCTCTGCACCCAATAGTGCAATACCCAGTGCACAGCAGCATGCTCTCTCTCGATACTAGATATGACCCTTCGTCATCAATGCGTTAATCTCATTCTTCGAATGTTACACTTTTGAATTGCATTTTACACGTTAAGCTCTAGCTAATTAATCATTCTCATTCTCAGCCATTCTTCCTTATGCTCATATGATGACAAGGTTTTCCACAAAACATGTTTGAAATGGGCCTCTAATGCCATTATTGGCCAGGCTTCAAAATGAATCGTTCACAGAGCTCACCTCAATTACCAAGCTCCTCTCAACCTTGACATGGCCTGTGTGTGCCCTAGATCCAGTTGCCCTAGAGACATGACCGGGCTGTAACCTGTAGCTGTTTGTTACATTCACTGCCTGCTGTTTTTACTTTGGCTCTGTCTGCTCTCTGGTATATGTAGCTGCCTCTGGTCAGACATGTGCGTGGATCCGAGAAAATGGATCTGGGATCTGAACCCACGTATCTTGATCTCGGATCCGTCGGGATCATAGATCCAGTTCTTGAATTTATCGAGAGATCCGTAGGGATCATAGATCCGAGTTTCATATTTTGCTTGAGATTCATGGAGATCATAGATCCTCTTTTTTGTCAGCACAGAAATCCCCCAAAAATCACTCGTTGCAGCTCAAGAGCGTTCTTGTTTATGTTGATTTATGTGATAGCACATCATAAGCCATAGTTTTATGGCACTTATTTTATGTCATAGGTGGATCCAGAAAGACAGTCTCGGATGCTGCGACAGGTATACTCCTTAACAGTTTCTGCAAATTAAAAAAAAACTCGAATTTAGATACCTTACGCACTGCTGTATTGTTTAAAGCAATTTTTCCGAAAAAACTGCAGTTTTCATTATATTCTAGAAAAAACACAAACTTTCATCGATTTCGGGTGCTGCGAAGGGGCATTTGCCTTGCAAGTGCCCCTTGGAGCCTCCAGTGTTGTCTGAAATTGGGTTCTGCTTCTGTCTACTCGTACTGACTGTAATTGAGCTCTAGTTCTATCTAAAGACTGCACTTGGGCTATATGGTCTGTTTGTTGTCTGAAGTTGGTGGTAGTCTATGGTTCTGCGTGTCTGTATTTGGTCTATGGTCCTGTTCGTTGTCTGAGGTCAATAGTTATGTTCCAATCCTCACTGTTATCTGTAGTTGGGTTTTGGTGCTGTCGTTCCGTATTTACGGTCAGCCCAATCTTGTATCCCTTATATGGCTTCCAGATCCTCCTTTCTCTCTCTCTTTCTCTCTTTGTCCTCCCATCTGTCTTTCTTTCTTTCATTCATTCTCTCTTAGTTTCCGTCTCCCTCTCTCTCCCTCTCTCTCTCTCGCTCTCTCTCTCTGTCCTCTCTCTCTCTCTCTCTCTCTCTCTCTCTCTCTCTCTCTCTCTCTCTCTCTCTCTCTCTCTCTCTCTCTCTCTCTCTCTCTCTCTCTCATATCTGGTTCGCCGCTGTCGTATGCCATCCCTTTTTATGACTTTTTGCGCGCATACCATGTTACCACTGAGGCTTAACAGTTCACGGCTTTTATTTTTAGCTGAGGCCTTTGGATAAACCATTTGAGTCTTGAAGGACTTAATTTAGGTCTTTCTCAGCTTTATTTAAGTATAAAATGTATGTAGAATCTTGAAGATTCGAATAGAATATTCAATATCTCTATATCTACCTATATTTCAGTTTCAATTATTCTTTGGTGATAGAGTGTAGGTAGGTACCCGTTCCCTGGCGGCTGGCAACGGTCTCTGATTTCAGCCCGAATACCAAATTTATCAGAATCAGAAGCATACCTTGACCGTGCTGGTTCCGTCAATATCTGCCTAACGGACAAAGCCACTAAATTGGCGGCATATTTGCAGCCTGTAATAGAACTCAGATTATACGTTAGCAGAATGCCAACCGGCCGTTAATTCGTCGAATGTTCTGTTGTCTGACCGTGCCGATCTGGTTGCCTCGCCTAGCATGAGCGCATTGGCGCCTGGTGACGTCATATAGCTCTGGACGCCATGTTTGACAGCTCGGGCCAGCCGTCTGGGCCGCGCCGGCGTCGGGCGGTTCGGGCGGCGGCGGCGGCGGCGGCGGCGGGCGTGCCGCTCTCGGCTGGCGGGTCCGCCGCCGCCGCGCCGCCCGAGCGCAGATCCCGGAACCGCGCCGCGTATGCCGCAGCGCGGCGAATCGCGGCGCGGCTCCACTCCCGGATCCGCCGGCGCCGGCGCTGACCCGGAAGCGGCAGGCCCCGCCCCTACCCTGCGCGCTCCGCCCAATGAGAGCCGGCCGCCGGCGGCGCGCGGCTCGGTTTGAATTTTCCCGCCCCTTGCAGGGTGCGCTGCAACTGTCTGCCGCCGACGGCCGCCGCCGCTGGTGCGCCACCTCTGTCGAAGAGCCGACCGGCCGACCGGAGCAGCGGCGAACGGCGACCTGGAGACCGAGTGCTCGCGACGAATGTGAGTTCACGCTCAGTGTTCAACAGTGCAGTGTTAAAGTGGTTCGGGTATTTGTGATGACTGCAAACAGAAGTGGAGCTTGACCAGGTAGGTCCCCTCGGGTGATTGCCGACACCCGGGGCGGTATTTTCTATCTGAGGACAGTCTGTCGAGGCCTTGGAATCGTTACGCGGGTTTGCCCACTTGAAGTTTGTTTTCTGATTCGACACCGGCGGTGCCGTGGTGTGGTTGGCTGGCCAGACGTCTGCGCTGCTATCACCCTGTGATGTCACAGTTTGCCGATGAGTAACGGACGCCTCTCTACAATATGGCGGCCGGCGCTCGCAGACGGCCATCTTGTATCGACAGATTTTTGGCGGACAAGCGAAGTAAAGGATATCAGTGTAAAGTGACACATCGGTTGCTCTTATGGCATATTGGTTGTTATGAAAGGAGCTGGAAACACAGAAATTCCAATCCTAGTGGAAGCATTATTTTCTTCAGAAGCGACGTTGTGACTATTTTCAGAAGCAATCATCTCAAGTCATATATCAATCTGAATTGAGATTAGGGTAACTGTGGGGAAAACGCACCCCTGGGTTAAACGCCTCCCCTAAAAAAATCGTATTTCTTATCGACGGATAGGTGTTTTATCCTATCTTTCAGAACAGTCAGCTGCTTGTTTACGTAGGTCTCTATTTCCGGTTCTGCGTCTTAAGGAGCAGCGTGGGTAGGTGCTGATGTTGGTTTTGGGTGTTGTTTTTGTTGTTTTTACAGAAGATTCCTAAGATTTTGATGCCCTCTTTATATCACAAAATTTGCTATTGTGCACGTCACTAAAAACTGCGTTTTATTGCCATTCTGTTGAATTTATTATGCTACGGCGTTAGTGACGCGTTTTTTGTCAATATTGTGTTGACCGGAAAGGGAGTGGATGGGGAAAGACGCCTACTCGATGCATGGGGCAAGACGCCCCCAGTTTTCTGAAAGGGGGGCGTTTTGCACGGTGGTGAGAGTGCAGGGTAGCGCCCTGTAGGTGGGTGCCGAAAAGGCCTCTCCCCGTCATTTTTTGCTGATATATCCTAAACGACTGCAGATATCGTCACCAAACTTTCAGGACTACTCCGGGCATCCATTTTACACATTGCAACAAAATTTTATTCCAAAGGCTATGATAGGTTGATCACAAATGACTTCAGAATGACGTCAAGTTCTGCCATGTTCATCATTTTCTATTGCTGGATGGGGTGGGGGCGCTTTGCACATGGGTGTGGGCGTATTACCCAGGGTGTGGGGCAAAACGCCCTTTTGTAAGGGTATGCGAAAACCTTTTTGGGGGGGTTAAATACCACACGCAGGTGTCTTTTCTTGGTCTCAAAGCGTAGTAAAAAGAATGAGCTACATGATGGTGCCCAAAGGTTTGAGTAATCTGTGTTGGGTTGAGTGTCAGAAGGTTTCGCGCTTAATGGGGGCGTTTTTGACCTATTCACCCTAATGATTTAAGAGTATTGCTACGCAAGGTTTAGGTACTCAGGTGCACGTAAACCTGGCTAAAAACGTTTTTGACCCTCCTTTTGCTCTACGATTATTGGGTGATGTCTAACCGGACAAGAACAGCCAGAGTTTGTTTCGTACCTACTACAGCTGACTTATGTATTCGTCTGATTAAATTAATCGGAGATCTGCTCCTTGCAGATCTGGATCTCAGATTCAATGAGATCATAGATGCTTCATCGGTCGAGAGATCATAAGTTGATCCCCGTTTGTGTAAGAGTTACAGAGCAATATGCTAGGGTAGCCTGGGGCAAGACGCCCCAGATAATTTGTTTTGCTACATAAATTTTGTCCCACATCACCTGGAAGGCCAAATTTGTGCTCAATGCGTTCTTTGGACATTTTACTTTAAATTGCACCCCTCAAATTCATTCACTTATGATCGGACTCCAAGCTAGGAAGTGATTTGTGAAGCAACTGCAAATGGGGTATTTTGCCCCAACCCCAGGGCAAAACGCCCCACGGCCTGGGGCAAGTAGCCCCATACTTTAGATTAAAGATTTAACATGGTAGTTGGCTAAATCTTATGCGAGAGGTCCGTTAGACCTCTGGAGGCACGGCACTGAAGTTACCACATTCCATCCTGTCCGGTGTTAAGCTATGACACTATTGTATGAGCAGGTTTTTCACCTACCTCATAAGACCAAATAATAAATTATTGCAATGCGAATGTTAACAAAATACTTCCTTTGCCATCCAGTTGCTGAGAAAAATACACATAAAGGCATAGAAACTTACTGTTCTCCAGCTACCGAACATTAGAAAGTGGGTAGCCCGAACAATACATGAGGTAAAACGCCCCAGGGGCTTTTTGCCCCGCGACCTACTGGGGCGTTTACCCCATCACGTAGTTCGGTCAGAGAACAACGCCTTGCACTCCAGCAAGACATAATTTAACCCTCGCCGGACCTATTGGTTTTCTACATACGCGCCGGCCGAGGGGGGGGGGGGGCGGGGCGGGTACGACCCCCCCCCTCGCCGTTTCGCCCCTGGTGGAGCTAGCGCGTCGCGGAAAAAACGAGCGTGTGCGCCGTTACGAGACGCAGAGATTGGTACCCGATTTTAAGGTCCTAGGTCAACCGGTGACCTCTGAGGTCAGGTCAAGTGCCCCAGGGTACGGTTCAGTTTTTGGTGAATAACTTCGCAAAAAACGGCCGCAGAGCCGCGATTTTGGCAGCATCGTGTTCGCCTCGCTCAGGCGCGTCGAATGATATACTTTTTGTCCGGGTCAGGTCAACTTGGGGTGTTGACCTCAGGTCAAGGTCAGGTCAGCACCCCCAGGTCACGAAGTTGGTCGAAAGAGGTCATGTCGCATATCATTCGATTCGGCAGGCCTTCCTGAGTCAATTGGTGCCTTTCCCGACTCGCTAGCTCAATTTGATCAAGAGTTATTGACGAAAAACTAATTTGACCTTGATGACGTCATAAATGACGTCACGCAAGGTCAACATTGCAAAAATGACGCATCTAACCTTGCAAGGAGTGCATCAAATCACGATTCTGTGTGCTTGAGATAGTTGGAGATCGTTCCCGGCGCCAGAATAGCAGTTTGAATTTTTCCCCATTGGCTTATAATGGTGAGGCCACGAAAATGACCTGACCTCATATGACCTTTAGGAAAAATCCGAGATATACAAGTTGTGGGACTCATAATGGATACTAGATCCTGCAAGTTTCATTTCCCTGTGACATCTCCTCTGGCAGTGAGGGCGTTGCGAAGTTGCGACATCTGAAGACCGTGCAGAGGTTCACTTATGACGTCATAAGTCAGTGACCTGACCTGACCCAAAAATGCGGTTGGTGTCAAAAGATCCGGCTTGGATCAAAGGTCAGGTATGCCAAGTTTCAGCTCTCTATCGCCAGCGTGTTCGGAGCTATCGCGAAAAAACCCTATGGGGGGGCGGCACCCGCCCCCCCTCGGCCGGCGAGGGTTAACACGAACCAACCCGGCATGATAAGCGTTAGACAATAGTTGTTCAAAATACATAAATGTCGTTAACCTGATGTGGACCATAAAAGAACGCCATGATACATAATCTGACAACAAAACATAAAAATCACTCCAAAAACACATTTTTGGCTATATCTCCCGAAAGAGTCATCACAATTTCTTTCCAGTCTGCTCATATAATGATCATATAGTGCACGTTTTATAGAAGAGATGATGTTTCCCCAGAACTCTGCCAGCTCCGAGAAACATCGGTGAGGCGTTTTACCTCGGCGGGGCGACTTGCCCCGGTCTACCCTATATTTTTGTATTCCAGAGCCATACGTCTCGGCTCTCGCAATTTGCAATTGTTCTTTTTCAGGGATCCAAGGTAACTGCGGTTAACAATACGCGGTTTTGTGACACTATTCAACCTGAAATTGCTCGGGATCATGATCATGATCACACAGGTTGCGTCTTGTGGGATCGCACAGCGATTATATCATTTCCTTTGTCGCCAGATCATATGTGATCATGGGTGCATTAGGTACATATTTTTCATATTTGATTCAATAGTAGTACGGAGTGGAGTCTTACTGAACGTCTGCTTTGGGACTTACTAAGATCACTGATCCAACATTTGGATCCATTCATAGTATGCCTGTCTCCTAACAGTGACGCAATGGACCATTCCCATATACTTGCTTTCCGACGTCAATTGCTAAAATACGTGCATGCTCGTGTTAACCATTAGTAAAACGCAAACAATCTCTTAATATTGCTTCATCGTACATTCTTCAATAGCGAGTGAATCTGATCCACTTTGATAAGCATACCTATTACTTACATTTGCATGGACTCTAATATGGCATATTTGCATTTATGGCTGAATATTGTAATGTTACATGCTTGTGTGCATTTGCCATTATATAGTGTACGGGAAAGCTCATCTATATTCCACTTAAATAAAATATTGCTATTATTTTGAATAAAAAAAAAATGTTTTGTCTGGCTCAAGCTTCATTACTACGTCCTGAACTACACGCTTTTATTATGTTGAATGATTTGACTATAAAAGCACGAAGCATGGAGAAAAGCATGAAACATGTCTGCATTCTTGCTGGGCTTTATTTTCATTTGTTAATTACAGTTCAAGTGCTCAGACTCTGTCTCGCTGCTGAATGCGTGACACTTATTCTATTTCTTTTTGTTTTGACAATAACTCAAAGAGTACCTACATGTTGACGGTCACCTGGTCCACCCGAAGACGCGTGAGGCACCACACCCAAAGTCTTGCACATCTTCTTCAACATTTTCCATTTTGTTTTGCGGTAATGGAATAGACGTTTGTGTTCGTCCAAAAAGTAACCTTATGATGTTTGAGTGATGTACCTATAGACAATTAGATATATATATATATATATATATATATTGAATAGAGAAAACATACAGCACATGGGTGGACGCGTTTCGTCAGACTTTTTCAACACCCGAATATCGACAAAATGTTCATATTGCTTTGTCGATATTCGGGTGTTGAAAAAGTCTCTGACGAAACGCGTCCACCCATGTGCTGTATGTTTTTTCCACTCAACTTATGATATTTGTTGCCACACTGGGTGGATAATTTGTTTAAAGGAAACAGTTCACTTTCCTGAAATTAGTATTTTGCTATGGATTTACGATTTTTTATGCTCAAAATGATCAGAAAATAAAATAAAACCTTTTTGTAAAAACAATTATTTTCTATACCTATTTTAATATAGGACGAACTATATTCTATGTAAAATAATGTTTGACGCGGAAGCTTATTACGCGTTGACCAATCATATTGCGTAGTTCAAACCTACGCATGCTGCATTAGCTGTAAGCAGCATGCTGATTGGCTGACGATGACGTGGCTGCATTCCTGTGCAAGGCACACATTCCTCTGCAAGGCACTCTTTTCGGAACGAGAAATGGAATATCTTCGTCTAGGGTGATCGTTGAGCCGTAAAAGCTCCTGATTTGTGCTAGTCTCAGCTCAAGCTACGAAACTGCTATTCCAGTTCAAAATCCCATGTTAAAAGTGAACTATTTCCTTTAAGTGTAGATCCAATCGTACCTAAGTGTGGAGCATGACGCGTCTCTGTGTCATGCTTTCCCATCGACGCACATCAAGGCTTTCGGCTTGGATCTATTCTCAGTTTGTCGAAAAAATAATACCTATCGCGCAGGGAGACTAGAGCTGCGTCGTGCCCCTTGAGACGGGTCAATTTTAGGAAAGTTTGGCGCGGGGAGAGCAGTTACATTGTTAAAAGTGTCAGAGAATCTTGGACCCGAGCGGGATCAGAAATGCTAGCAAACTCCCGCCAGTCGCCACAACACTTCCCGTCGCTACTTACGTGTCTCCTCTCGTCGCGTCCCATTGCAACTACCAATTTATAACTTGCACTGTCTCGCCTCGACTGCAAGGCGTCACAACATGTCGTAGAAAACTCTTTTCGCTTCTCTACCTCACGGGCCGATTTAGATGAATGGCGCCAACCATTATTTTCATAGGACTTTGCATTGATTTGTTCTGGTTTGCGTTGGTCTTGAAAAGTAAGACTTTTGTGCTTCGATGAAGGTGTTTGGATGTCGTATTGGTCGTCAGTTCCTAAAACTTGGCACTATACAAAACTGCTCAATCTTTTCAATGGAATGTTGGGACCATCTGCCATGGAAGTCGTTCTTAGATAACGTTGATAAATGATATCCTGAGCTTTTGTTTAAATGTATTGCAGAAAAGCAAAGTTAGCCGTCCAAGGGGTCTCGTGAATTATTCACTGGCTGGGATATTGCAGAGCTCCACTTGTCCCTATATGTGTGGCATCTGTTTCAGTTGTTTCTGTGTGCTCGAAACTCTGATGCCAGAACATGATTTCCAGCACCAGAATCGAAGCAGCATTCGCCATACGCCATATTTTATGTGACTTTTTTTACTTCTCGGGCTCTAGTAACTCGGCTGCCAGGGAACAGCTACCAATAAGTAAATGCACAGATGCGTATGCTCAAAGATGCCTAACAAGGGCATCCACAAATCATTTTTCAGCGCTATTCATTTACATACTTCTTCAGGTAGTCACCAATAAGTAACCAATACAAAATCATCATGTCTGCGCTAACTGCATTAGTGCATCGTTCACTGATTAGTGATAAGTGTTTGCGCATGTCTACATGTGTCTATATGTGTCGCACGTGACGCATCAAATTTAATTCAAAACATGTTTTCTTTTTTTCAATGCCTAAACCCAATAAACTGCGCCACTGAATGTCTCTGAAGGTTGTTTGATTGTCCGTCAATTCAGTCTGCGTATTGGCAGCAATACCCGTCCATAGATGGCGCTAGTTGTAAACGCCTGCAGGTAGGCTGTGCCGCATAGCCCGCTCACAGAGACGCGGCACTTAGTGGTGGGTGGCACTAAATGAGTGAGTTCAAATGTGGATAGCTTTACGTAAAATAGTGTGCTGTGGCCCAAAAACACCCCTGTGAAAGAATCTGAGCAGATAAGGGGCTTCCCGTAGCTCGGTTGATAGAGTTGAATTTCCGATGGCGAAAGTCCTGGTTCGAGTCGCTCCGGCGCTCAGTATTATGGGACTCCTATAGATAAGATAATGGTAAGCGGTTGGTTGCAGCAGTTGCCGCAAGCGAAGGTGAGTTGAATGGGAGAGGCCGTGTCTGGCTGTGATGGCTATGCTAAACTTTGACATAGAAATGTCCCGAACTATCTGGCATTGCTTGATCAGGCAGTAGGGGTCGAGGCCTGCGGAATGAGCTCCATGTAACTTGGATTCCGGCTCTATCAAAGCTTCCATTCAAATATTCGATCCAATTTGCATGTGAATTTGCTGCGCAAAAGTGAGCCACTTGCCTTCCAACTCTAATCAACGTCAACACTCTTTTATGGGAGGTTATGAAGAAGTAGATACAAAATATCTTGGAATTCATTCGGTAATTTGGGTAAATCCTACATGGACTTTTAGTCATGAAAGGACCAGTTAAAGACATGTTTTACGACGGTAGAGAAGACACGTTTTCCAGTATCTTGCTTACAAAGCGGCGGCTTTGAAATTCACTAAAACTATGGGATAAGGCGGAATTTCAATAAGAATGCATATTGCTTAGTTACATGGATTCATCATTAAACCTTCGCAGAACCTATCGGTTTTCTATATACCTCCGGCAGAGATCGGATCAAATCCCCTCACTATTTCTTCCCTGATGGGGGTGATGCCCGCAAAAAAAAAAAACGAGCGTGTGTACTGTTAGGAGACACAACGACCATGATCCATATCTGATTTTAATGTTTCAGTTCTACCGATGAGCCCTGAGGTCAGTTAAAGTGCCCCAAGGTAGAGGCTCGGTTTTGGCGTTGCCGAAATGGTCGCAAAGCAATTTCGCCACCATTTTGATTGTCATGCTCAATCGCTTCGAATGAAATACTTGTATTTGGGCGAGGACAACATAAGGTTTGATCTCAGGTCAAAGGCAAGTCAAAACTACTCAGGCCATGAAGCTGGTCAACATATGTCATATCGCATGTCATTCGTTTTGGCAGGTCTTCATGAGTCCATTGGTGTTTTTTTTTTTAAGTCTCTAGCTGAAGTCTATCTGGAGTTATTGACGAAAAACTCCTATGACTTAAGTGACCAAGTCAACATTGCATTAAGCATTGGATCTTACAAAAAGTCTATGAAATCACGATCCCATGTACCTGAGGTAGTCTGAGATCATTTCCATCGTCTAAATGAGAGTTTCCACATTCCCCTTGACTGATTTTTTTTTTTGCTCTTATATTTCTTATTTATTTGTTGCACATCCTTCCATGCAGGCATAGTTATTCAGGATTGGTTTTAAAAGCCATTTAAACCAAATCAATAACATTAAATTCTAGTTTCTGAAACTAGCACAACTATTGTTTTGTGTGACCTCATATATGACATCACGCACAGCGTCACAATGTCATGCTAATGTGTGAGATTATTGTATATATGAGGTCATCAGGTCCACCTTAGCCCTGCCAGGAGTGAACGAAATCATGATTCCATATGCTTGCAATAGTGATGAACTGCAGCGCCAAAACAACTTCATATTTCCACATTGCAAATTTCATTGCCCTGCGAAAGATTTTCTGCCACTGAGGGTGCTGCGAACTTTCTTTAATATTAATTATTTTTTATAGATTTAGTCCGAACCTTTTGATAGGAAGGATTCACAAGGACAGAGCCACCGCGAAGCGAAGCTTGTTGCGGTCACCCTGCCCTCTACCCTCCGTGCACGCAATTCCAGATCTATGGCAGAATTTAGAGTCCAAAGTTCAACGTGCGCACATAGCCGCGCACGGCCGGTCCCCTCACTGACTTTGCCTGGGTACGGCCTGCTAGTCAACCGCATGTCCTGTCAGGACCTGTCGGGACTCAGGAGGCCCATAAATGTCAAGCGCCCGTCGCGGTTCGAACCCGGACCGGGAACGCGTGCTCTCACCACGCGGAGTCCAACGCTCTACCAACCAGGGTTGTATACGACTCAATCAATAACAATCAATTCAATCACGACAAATTTGGGAAACCAATCAAATCAATCAAGTCAGAGCAGTTTTCGGGAATTGATTCAATCGACTCAAACGCGACAATGAAAGGAATCAATCAACTCAATCAAACGACTCAAACCAAGACATACATTAGGTTTTTTGCCGCACCAACTTGGAAAAGTGTCCATAGCAGTCTGGTGTACCTACCTACCTACCTACCTACCTACCTACCTACAGAAGAAACATAAAAATATTGTCATTTAAAATTATAAATTGCCATGCCATTCAAACTTTCTATGTAATAAGGAAGGATGTCTAGTGATGGACAGGTGGATCATGATATTGAGGTTCAATGGGTAGAATTGGAGCAGAAGTGTCATTTATTGGGTGCAAAATGACCCAGTAGTTGACTCGCCCCTTAACCCAAATCACCACCTTTCACCTAAAAGTTGTCAATTTAATTTTGGCCATATTCCAACTCCATTTACACTAAATATCAGATATTGCAGTTGAAAGTTGGCTGCTCGGATTTTGGCAGTGTTCGTGATTTGGCCATTTACCCTACACCATGTCTATTTTAATGGATAATATGCATCAATAACATATTAACCATTAGGGAAATAGAAATAAATATCTTACCTGCATCATGCATGTGACGGTTTCGGTTAGACAGAGACTGACAGGCAGCCTGAAAAATCATTCACACAATGTGCATTTGAGACATGGGATGTTGTCAGATTGGGAAGGAAGAGATTTGAAGTATTTAGCGGTCCACGATTCTGGACGTGGCATGTCAATGTTAGGTACCTATGTGAAGAATTCAAAACATTTTATTGCAATACAATTTGAGACTGTTAGGACTGGGGGATAGGGATGAGGATTAATTTAAAAGGAAATGGAGAGGACAGGGGGCCTGTTCCAGCGCCTCCAGAAACCTCCAGAAAGCTCCAGAAAGCTCTAGAATCCTCCAGAGAGCGTTCCAGCGCCTCCAGAAAGCTCCAGAAAGCTCTCGCCAAAGCTCCAGAAACCTCCAGTAGCATCCGGAGAGTTGGGAGGTCCAAATTTCTCTGGAGGCTCTGGTCTACAATTATGGCGCACATGTGACAGTCACGAATGTAAACAAAGGACATTGGACTGATAATTTTACAACTTGAATGTGAAGAAAATCACATTGCTATAATTTTGTTAATCTTTCTTACTAAAATTGAAAACAAATCTTGTGTTTCAAGAGAGAACAATCGTCATTCTTTTGGCATCTGTGACGCCAATCTCCAGAAATCTCCAGATTGCGTTCCAGCGCCTCCAGTGAAACCTCTGGTAGAGCCTCCAGTCAATAATTTCTACTGGAGGCGCTGGAACAGGCCCAGGGACTCTGGGAAAACGCGGCATGGCGCGACTGCAAAACAACGAAAACGTTTGGTTTTGCCAATAAGTGTGCTAAGCTTATATAAATCCTTATTCTACTTCTTTTGACTTTGCGGTAAGACGACGTCATTGATTATCATGTAGTATGGTAGATCGTCATAAAATAAATCGGTTGTACAGCACCAATTTCGTTTTAATTATTATTTCATTTGAAATAAAAACACTTAATAATATTCGGTAAAATATTTTAAGGAAAATGAAATATATTAAATATGTTATGCTTAGGCTCTCAGGAGAAAAGATCAACAAACGTTCTGCTGCAAATTAAACAATGCAGCAAAGTAGCTATCAATTGTACGGAAACGTAATCAGCGAGACGAAAACGGCGCTTTTGTTTCAATTATTTTTGTAGGGGTTTCAGATATTTATAGAGTTCAGTGGGTTGTTTCTGAGGAGATGTGGAGATGTGAATTATTAATTAATCACACTTTATTGGTATATAGGGCCTTGCACTTTATCATCTGGATTTAAAAAAACGTTTCCTGCTGAATGCAGAAAGGAAGGTAGGTGCATCGCCAGGATTGGAGCAGTTATTGCAGTCGAAAGTCAACGTTGGCTGTTCATGTTGTTTAGGCCCTGTTCTTTATTTGGCCATCTACCCCATATTGCAGTTGTGATGACAAGCAGTTTTCAGTGTAGTTTTGTGATCTTTGGTGTCAGCAATTGGTGTCATTTTTCGTCAGCTAAAACTTATTTGAACTTTCCATTCAATCGACTCAATCATACGAGTCACTCTAATTTTCAGGAATCAAATCAGTCAACCAGTCGCTAAAGTCAAACGATTCAGTCAACCAGTCATCTCGAAAAGTCAATCGACTCAATCCAATCAACTCAAAATACGCGTTGAAACAAATCAATCAATTCAATCGACTTGATTGGTATACAACTCTGCTACCAACATACTAAGTTGTCACATTTCTGGACGGTGTTAAGGTTCACTTTGCTGACGTAATACGAGCACTCGCCAGGAAACCGTCTGGGTGGCTGCACCGCGTCCTGTTCGACCGAGGAGGGTCAACAAATGAATCTTTACGCCAAAAAGCAATTGGCTCGATAGTCCTATTGGATGTCCACCTAAGCTCAAGTCACTAGCTTACATACTTCAGCTGTTTTCGTACATAGCTCAAAAAGTGGCAAGGGGCTGAATCATCCCCGTAATAGGGCTAAATTATGATGCTATTCATTTGCAGAAAATACTTGTTAACCCGCGCATGACTGATATGGGGGGAGGCTCTACAGAGCCCCCTCCCGTTTTTCGGCAATATCTTCTAAACCGTTTCACGGATCAACACGAAACGTGCTGTACCCTCAGCGGCATCAATTTGACACCTTGTCTTAAAATTTCAACTTTCTAGCTACCAATGTTTGGCCGGAAATGACGTCAGAGTGACGTCATGTCAGCCGATTTTGATGCAAAATATTAAATTACGGCAAACGCTCTCAAGAGCTTAGTTTTAAAGCTAGATCCAATTTCTTCGAATCAGTGGACTACAAATACACGTAGCTATCAAACTGCTGTCTCGAATTTTCGAAATTTTGAAAATTAAAAAATATATATTTTTACAATTACAAAAATATTTTCTGATTTTTTCAAAAAGTATTTGATTTTTCGCAAAAACTGGACTTAATGTGATAGAACACACACTGATGAACTATTCTGGCAAGTTTTAGCCCAATATCTTAAAAAATAGCCAAGTTATTCGCATTATTGTCAAACTTTTACAATTATATGTTTTTCAAAACCATTCTTCAGTACGTTTTTGACATCGTACAGCAATATAAATGGCACCATCGTGTTCCTGAGCTGCATCGGATAGACACCTTTTTGTTAAATAAAATCCATTCTCAACATTTGACCTTTTCTGACCTGAAGTTGACCTGACCTCCGGTAAATTCAGCTGAAAATGACCTCAAATGACACAGACGACATTATTTTCGAAATCTACGTGTAAATTGGACCATAAAACATGCGTCACGTGACCGATACATGATATACCATTTTCGTGACCTAGGATGACCTACCTGGCCTTGACCTTAAAAATTCGAAGTAAAATTTTGGTACCCTCAGGTTATCTGAGGCATATATCAAGGTGTGCGTAAACCAAAAATGAGTCTGATCAGACTTGTCAGCCGGCGCGGCGGCCAGAGCCCAAATTGTAAACAAGCAAAAATGCCAATAATTTTTACTTTGACCTGATCTGTGGCGTCATCGGTGACATCGAGGTCCATGAAACTAGGTTTCGCTCGACAGTTTTTCCAGGGCTATCAGACGCTGTTTGAATTTTGACGATCGGCCCGGTAGGGGGGCTCTGTAGAGTCCCCCCTCAGTCACTCGCGTTATGGAAAATACCCCAGTCATGGTTCTTTACCATTTGCTTTAACTGAGAGCTTGGTTTAAAAATGAAATAATACCAACTCTCTGAATGAGTAAGTTGATCAAGTCAAGTAAAGACCAGTGCGCTGTCCACGAACCGTGGCCCTTTGAATCTGACTGAGAAATGCCGCGCTATGCGTTGTCACGATAGTGTTTTTAATCCACAGGAATAATGTTTGTACACTTATCAATAGTGGTCTTGTTTTTCCGCTTTTTTCATGGTTGAGTTGATGGCATGTCTCGCCTCTTGCCTCCGCTGTAACAACCAGCTGATGAAAACCGACATATTGCAACAATTACAAAACTGACACCTCTTCGTTTTGCACGTGGCACGTGCATAAGGGGTCACCCACATGCATCGGGAATAGTCCAATACTTGGAAGAAGGAATGAAGCTACCCTACAAAAATTACCGCGTGTAAATCGGTCAAGTGGTTGCTGAGATATAAGCCTCGCAAAAGCGTCCGCACGGCCGGCCGGCCGGCCGCTCATGCTCAGAAATTTCCGTTAATCTAAGGAAAGACTCCGCTCGCTTCGCTCGCTCCGTAACTATCCTACCCAGACACGAGCATAACGACATAAACGACACACCACACCTGTAACTAGATGATCGCCCCCTCTAATTGCTTCAACCAACACGCTGGTTTGGCACGATCCGTTAGTACCCGTACACTGCGTGACACCTTGATAAGCCTCCAGCCACGGCTGGTCTCCGCTCCTTGTAGGACAGTTACATTTCAGTGAAACTCAGCGGACGCTATTTCACGCTCAGCACTGCGTGCAGACGCCAGGGGCAGTCTTATCGTTGCTGAGCTGCAGTGCCGTTACAAACGGGTGATCGGCGCCGAGCAGGCCGGAGCGTTTGCCTCGGCTGTTCTCAGAATGGTCCGGCGGCCCGGTCCTCGGCGCGTTTTTCCTACCGGCGGACCTGTGCGATGCTGGTGCGGGCCTGTGGAACACCGCGGTGACCCTGGGTGGATGTGGAGTGGATGTGTGTGGATCTGGGTCTGGATCTGGGATGTGTGGCCCGCTGGAACTGAGGTGGATTTACTGTGAAAACTGGATGCACGTAAAATGTAGGTGGAGAGGTCACCATGGACAGTGGACACAATTGGGATGGACAGGGGGTGTATAAGTGGGCTGGACGAGGGTTGGGTATGGATTTGCTATGAAAGAGGTTTTGACGTGCGTTGGACGTAGGACTGGAAGCGGATCCTCACACCGCCGTGGACTCTTCGGGTGTCGTCTCTAGAGGGAACAGCCGGGTGCTAGGCCCCAACTCAGCAACCAGCTCACCGGCTATTGTTTGCAACAGAGAGCCTGCACCGCTGTGGCCGGGTGGTCGTTAGCTTGGCGTGATCAGGTGGCATTGAACGGGCTGGTCTACTTAGTTAGCGATAGCCGGAACAAGGGCTCTAGCAAACTTTCTTCTCATGACAAAATGAATTAACCAATCAATTGGGGTGTCTATCGAGCAGAAGATGTCTGAGTGAGAAATTGGCTCTTGGACAGGCGATATATGAAGTGACCAGGAGCGCTCCTCACAGTTTGAGATAAGGAGCCGGTTGGTGTCAGTTGTGCCTGATGGAGTGCCTTGCATGTGTGGTTGATATTATAAATGTCAATCGGACACTTAAGTTGTTGTGTACTATTACCAAACCGACACCGGTTGGATTTGGTATTTAACCCTCGCCGGCCGAGGGGGGGAGGGGGGCGCCCCCCCCATAGGGTTTTTTTCGCGATAGCTCCGAACACGCTGGCGATAGAGAGCTGAAACTTGGCATACCTGACCTTTGATCCAAGCCGCATCTTTTGACACCAACCGCATTTTTGGGTCAGGTCAGGTCACTGACCTATGACGTCATAAGTGAACCTCTGCACGGTCTTCAGATGTCGCAACTTCGCAACGCCCTCACTGCCAGAGGAGATGGCACAGGGAAATGAAACTTGCAGGATCTAGTATCCATTATGAGTCCCACAACTTGTATTTCTCGGATTTTTCCTAAAGGTCATATGAGGTCAGGTCATTTTGATGACCTCACTATTATAAGTCAATGGGGAAAAATGAAAACTGCTATTCTGGCGCCGGGAACGATCTCCAACTATCTCAAGCACACAGAATCGTGATTTGATGCACTCCTTGCAAGGTTAGATGCGTCACTTTTGCAATGTTGACCTTGCGTGACGTCATTTATGACGTCATCAAGGTCATATTAGTTTTTCGTCAATAACTCTTGATCAAATTGAGCTAGCGAGTCGGGAAAGCCACCAATGGACTCAGGAAGGCCTGCCGAATCGAATGATATGCGACTTGACCTCTTTCGACCAACTTCGTGACCTGGGGGTGCTGACCTGACCTTGACCTGAGGTCAACACCCCAAGTTGACCTGACCCGGACAAAAAGTATATCATTCGAC
The DNA here is from genome assembly GCF_019059575.1 of Amphibalanus amphitrite. Classification (NCBI taxonomy): domain Eukaryota; kingdom Metazoa; phylum Arthropoda; class Thecostraca; order Balanomorpha; family Balanidae; genus Amphibalanus; species Amphibalanus amphitrite. The sequence continues at coordinate 163,846 of NW_024882446.1, read as the reverse complement.
GCGCCTGGGCGAGGCGAACACGATGCTGCCAAAATCGGCGCTCTGTGGCCGTTTTTTGCGAAGTTATTCACCAAAAACTGAACCGTACCTTGGGGCACTTGACCTGACCTCAGAGGTCACCGGTTGACCTAGGACCTTAAAATCGGGTACCAATCTCTGCGTCTCGTAACGGCGCACACGCTCGTTTTTTCCGCGACGCGCTAGCTCCACCAGGGGCGAAACGGCGAGGGGGGTCGTACCATCCCCCCCCCTCGGCCGGCGCGTATGTAGAAAACCAATAGGTCCGGCGAGGGTTAAAGCCCAATATTTTTTGGCACTTTGTAAGCTTGCTGAAGTATCGCAAATGTATTAGATAATCTTACTTTGGTGAAATATTAGTATTGCTACCGGGCGTCAGCTCGTCTTTTACTATTTTTCCAAGGACTTGGGTGTGTACCGATTTGGTTTCGGATTTATAATTCTCTTCCCGCATCAATATGTCGATTTTAGGTAGGCTCTATATAACATACTTGTACATATGCATGTGCATATGAGACGGTGCTGAATCCTATTGTTCTGAGGACTGGGCCAACGGAGTAAGACTGAAAAAAAATTATCGAAGGTGGTCTAGCATTGCATACTAAATAACTCCGTTTGTATAGTTCCATTAAGTATGCCGTTCCATGTTAACACCGATCCTTGCGCCGTTCTCGGCGCTCTCGCGTGCCGTTCCCTGCGCCGTTCCGCCCCTGCACTGTAAGTTCCGTGCGCCGTTCCTCTTTTGCACTGTAAGTTCCGTGCGCCGTTCCGTCCCTGCACTGTAAGTTCCGTGCGCCGTTCCGCCCTGCACTGTGAGTTCCGTGCGCCGTTCCGTCCCTGCACTGTAAGTTCCGTGCGCCGTTCCGCCCTGCACTGTGAGTTCCGTGCGCCGTTCCGCCCTGCACTGTGAGTTCCGTGCGCCGTTCCGCCCTGCACTGTGAGTTCCGTGCGCCGTTCCGTCCCTGCACTGTGAGTTCCGTGCGCCGTTCCGTCCCTGCACTGTGAGTTCCGTGCGCCGTTCCTCTTTTGCACTGTGAGTTCCGTGCGCCGTTCCGTCCCTGCACTGTGAGTTCCGTGCGCCGTTCCGTCCCTGCACTGTGAGTTCCGTTCCGGTGCCATCAGCTAGGGCTGACGTACCGCCACCTCTGACGTGACGCCACTTTTGACGTGCCGGGCCCGCCCGGTGGCGCCATACGGACCATACGACCCCGCAATCAATAAACCGGCTACAGGCCGCGTGACAAAGACGGGCGAAGACTTACGAAGACGGACAGAGACAGAAATAGACGGAAGATGACGGATGGAAAGGAATGAAAGCGGTCAGACAAAAATGGACGGGAATAGACGGACAGGGAGGGATGAGGGCAGACGGGAAAGGCGGATGCAGGTCGGAACACAAAAGCGAATGAACGATAAAGATACGGACAAAGATAGATGAAGACGGATACATGTGGATATGGACGAGGACATCGACAATGACATTAACAAGGATGCAAAAAAAAAAGAATGGGTGGACTGACTTACTGGACATGTGCATAGGTCGCAAAATGACGAAATATAATGTGCACACGGACAAAGAACAGAGGACAGGAATATCGGCGGCTCATGCCTTTTGTAGTTTACCGGCTTGATTGTTTCAGATTCATGTGTTCTTTTTAGCCTCCATACAGTCCACAACAGTAAGTTGCAAAATCCGCCATAATGATCAGACATAGACCGAATCGTTTATCACCGCTGTCAGTTATCACCGAAGTCCACAATTGGACGAGGGTCTGTTATTGCATTGCACACGGACTTCCATTTTTTTGGGTAATTATCTGCCTCTGCACCGAGTTCTTTTGTTTTATCGTGATTTGTGGCGTGGCATATGAAATAGTTGAGTAAATGACAATGCTGAGAAGGAAGTATGGAACTTAAGCAGGGGGAAACTTTTCTCCGAAGCGTTCAATGAGCCAACAGTCATCCGACATGACTTCTAGCAATGTGATCAAGGCAATGTGATGTCGATAGATGCCTCTGAATTTGATAAAATATTAATCAAATAAAATATAAACAAATAAAATGATAAAATATTAGCGTTTTCAAGCACTTCAATGATGAAAACAAGTATAAATAATTACCATTAACAGCATAAGATACAACAAGAGATTTCATATACTATAAATAAACTTATGCTATGATTAAACTAATATTGAAAAATGATTAACGCTATCGAAGCCTTATTATTGGGCAAATATTCAATTGAAATGACACTCCAATATTTGGTATTGGCTTAACTCTGTCAATTTGTTACTCTTCTCTTATTCACCATCTCTGTCTGTAAATTGGTAACCATGTAATATTTACGACTACAAAAAGCACGCGCTACAGAGGAGATTTCTTTTGAATGATAATGGCAAAGTTACCTCTAGCAGCTTCACAGAATTTACTTCGAACTATTTGACGCTAAATGTGTAAAAGCTCATCATGCCATTTCATTTGCTTTCGTTGTTACTTCATGGTTAGCTCACCCAGACGCATTCAGACGCTAACCCCCTTCAGTGCTAACTCTCTGACATCATATTGCATCACTCGACCACCGCCAACTCATGTCTCGCGTCCCTCTCGTTTGAAGAGACACATTCAGTCCACCTCTCTGACATCAGCCACCTGTAGCCCCATGTCGAGCTCAGGTGTTACGGCTCACATGGAATGTGAATGTGCCCGTCACCTCACGGACTTCCCCAATCAACCTTCACATTCTGGGAACGAGCAGCGGTTCGCCCATCTGATAGGCTGCGGTGGAGAACGGTGCCCGAGATGGTGTCACTTCTCGTGAACTGGCGTGCCGGGTCGGTGCATGGAATGGGTGTTGTGCCTACCTTTGAGGAATGTTGTGCCATGCGAGTGAAGCTGAAAAGGTAACTATATAGAGTGATCTTGTTGGTGCATCGCTTGGATGCCCTGTCATTATGGAGTTATGGACGCGTCAGCTGGGGTTGTGCTGTAGCAATCTTGATCTGGGGATGTGCGATTTGCACTTTGCATATAAGAGAAGGTAATAGTTTTCCAGCAAAACGCAAGTTACGATTTTTTTTTTTTATTATTTCTTCATCTTAAGACTTAGATGTTTGTTTTTCGACCAACTCTGTTCCTCCCTTCCTCCCTTTTCCCTCCATCTCCATCTCTCTCTCTCTCTCTCTCTCTCTCTCTCTCTCTCTCTCTCTCTCTCTCTCTCTCTCTCTCTCTCTCTCTCTCTCTCTCTCTCTCTCTCTCTCTCTCTCTCTCTCTCTCGCTGAATTCTCAGCTCGTTGTTCTATGACCTCTTGGATCTTATGAAGCTCTGAATTCCTTTTCAGCGAAACTTTATAGTGTTGCTGTGTGATATATGATCCCTAGATGCTATGATACTATTATAACCTCCTGACTGTTGTGTAATCTCCATAGATTACCCCCTCCGATACTAAGCGCTTGTTGGGTGGAGATCTGCTCGCATTTTTCACTAATTGCTATCCGATGCTACATAAGTACCCGGTATGCGACTTGCGAGGCCGCGATCCCAGGTCCGGGAAATGGCTCACAGCTCACCGCACAAAAGTCCGACCTAGAAACGCATTGTGGCGAACGAAAACGGATTAACACTTGTTCATTTTCTGGTCCACTTCGTGTTTTCCCGTCGCTGGATTCCATGAACTGCATGCAAATAATTATTTGGCACTGCCGGCTTTGCATTGAAGTGACGCTAGGCGGGTCTCTAGGCGGAGGACAATGCCGTCGGTGGAATGCAACGACTGTTTATCGTTCCCGATTGTGTTGTGACAGGACTCGCAGTCGCATGCATTCCATGACGTGGACTGAAGCATAGTGGTCACGGCATTGATGCACCGCGAGGAGCGGTCCGCGCATTCCGTTTCTGTTTCTAACTGCACTTTTTCTTTTTCTTCTTCTTTCTCTTCTTATCTTTGAAATTTGCCCGTCATTATCTTTTACAAGTATTGGTTATATTTGTGCCACTGTTTTAGTCGCTGTCACGCTGCCTCTGTAAAAAGTCAGGCCCATTCTCAAGCCTGTATCGATCGCGGGTCATGCCTGGGCCAGTCAGTGGCGTAGCTCTCTCCCTGGATTGTGTTATGAAGCGTAGCTCTCCCGTCCGACTGACTTTCTGAGAACTGGGTCCTGGAGCTGAATGAAGGCGTACTTGGTGACCCCTGCCCAGGGTTGGCATTTTTGCCGGCAAAAACTAGTTTATGCCATTTGCCGGTTTAAACCGGTTTTAACCGGCAAAAAGTGGCAAAAACTGGCAAAAACTAAGAAATATCACAATGCTATGCTTGGACATGAATTTGAACATGAAGCATTTGAAGGAGAATTCGGTGAAAGCTTTATGCTTTCAAACAGAAGTGACATTGACCATTGAAATGCTTCATAACTCAAACATTTTCATGGGCTTTCCATAAGGAGCTAGTAAGATGCCTTTTGGGGTGACAAATGAGCCAGTGCAAGGGTGACTGGGTGAGTCCTGCACAATCAGAAGTGCGAAGGGGCATCTGCCACTGATATGCGCACGGCACCGCATGGCACCTTACTTACCGTGGCTGTCTTGCCCCACTCTCCCTATATGGAAATACGTTCCGTTGTGGATGTCTACCGACATGCATAGACATTTTAAGCAGGGATAAGTAGTGAGGCAGCTTTAGAATGTTTAGTGCATCTATATAACTACCAGAAATGCATTTGTACATTTCAAATCCATTCCTAACTAGAAAAGTTGTAGGTTTGGCCATCTGAGTTTTAGCCAGTTTTTGCCAGTTCTTGCCACCAGGGTTTCTGCCAGCCTGTTTAAACCGGTTAAAACCACTGGCAAAAACCAGTTTTTGCCACCCCCTGCCAACCCTGCCCCTGCCCCCCCCCCCCCCCTGCTGAAGCTGACACTGGCTGAATGACCTGTCAGGGGTCCAACGATTCAATCGATACTGGCAGGGTGGGCTTCTCAGAAAATGATGTGCAGCAGAACTATTGCTGATATAAATTGGTTTGTTTCTTATGCGCATTAACAGCGGATAGCTTATTTACTGCCGTGGAAGGATCTCAATATTTCGAGCTAATTATGAAAAGACTTCTTTTCTGACTAGCCGCGACTCTGGTCGCAGAGTGCTCTTTGCAGAATGTTTCCTGAGACGACACATCAGTACTTATGTATTCTGTCCCCTCTCTAGTGTGTTAGGTCTCAGCGCTTCCCAGCCAAGAGCCCCTCCCCCGGTGCAGCAGCGTCCTAGTTCCCCAGCCCCAGGTCATGGGGTCACGAGACCACTGATCAATGAGACGCGGCCAGCGGCAGTCATGGGTAGCCTATAGCCTGACCCTATGACACCACTTTCCAACACTGGCTCTTTCCGTGGAACCTTGAACCACCTCCCCAATGCGCAATGTGACATTAGCTCACCCAGCATTGATTCAGCTGCAGCCCGGACCATGCGCCGGGCCCAGCTGTACCGCGGCGTATGTATGTCTGTCTGCATATCCGGCCGGCCGGCCAGACAGAGCGTCCGTGACGTCACCAGACCGAGCGGATGACAGGGTCGCTGCCCTCGGGCGCCAAGGTCAGCCCCCAAGGTCAGCTGACTGCCGCCGCCGGCGATGGCACCTGCCGACACCTGGGACATAGTTTCTGGGGGGAGGGGGCTCCTCACGCCACTGTGCGGTCCGTGGTTTGACTGTCGTGCTGGGAAGGGGGAGGGGAGAGGAGTGACCTCGACCCTGAGACGGCCGTTCGACGTGGGTGGTCCTCCGTTCAGCTCAGCTCGTGACCGTTTAATGGGCAGTCTGTGCGCCATATTTTCAGCTCATTGCTTCTCCGCACAGGATGTCGCCCAGCCAGCTCGAGCAAACGCCCAAAGTGGTCACGACTACTAAATCCGAGTCAATTATTTTCGGCTTTGTGTCGGTGGCGGGGCTGTTTCCGCCTCCGCTGTGCCAGGTGTTGTTCGTTGTCTGCGCCGAAAATGGCTGGCTGCGGCGTTTAGCCGGTGCAGTGCGGTATTTCCTGGGCCGCCGGCGGCTGTCGTCACCCATAAGCTGCTTCCCGCCGCCGCCTGGCAACAGGCACCCGCTCGCCAGGTGACGTCATTCGTGGCAATGCCGTCAGGTGTGACGTCATGTGGTCAGAGGTCCATGCCAAATTGTCATGCCACCGAAAATTGAAAACGACATTGGCTCTGTTATAAAACTACGTGTGCATGAACCAAAGGCTGTGACCTATGACCTGAAGGTCACATCAGATTGGAATTGGGGTCAGGGGGTACAGAAAGGCGCTCGAAATAGCAGCTCCGAGGGCCAACGTCGACGTCTGAGTGACTCATGTCTGCCTCGGCGGGCGGCGTCGTCTGTCGGGTGGGCCCATGTCGCATGTGACCTTACACCGGCAGCTGCCTCGGCCACCGCACTGCCGGATAGTGGTGTCAATCGGTTACCGAAAAAATCGGTTACCGAAAAGATATGCTGACCGATTCGGTAATCGGTCGGTCAGGCCCCCCAAAAATCGGACACTTTCGGTCACCCTGTCAGTGAAACCATTTTCAAAAAGAGAAAGTATTATTTTTGCCTAGTTAAAATGAAAGTTCTTGGGATGTTAATGATAAAGTTGCAAAATTTCCCCCAAATACTACAAGGGATGCCATGTTTTGGCAACTTCAGTAGCCATCCCACTCAGCAGGCAGCAGCCACCAATTGTCCAACCACAACCACAAGCAGGCTGATTTTGACTCAGTTGGCCCCACAAATACACACCATTGTGAAACTCAATTCCAGTCTTTAACTGTAAGTAACTTCTACCACAAAATGTATTTTGCAGTGGCTAAGAATTGACTGAACTTGGACTGAAATGCCATTTCCCATTAGTTTCCATCAGAATTTACCAAATAATTCAATTTTGGGGTAGAGTAATAGCAAATAGAATTTCGGTCAAATTTCGGTCAAATTTTGGCTTGGGATGTTATCGGTCGGTATTCGGTCGGAAATTTTTCCCAAATTTCGGTTTCGGTCGGTATCGGTCAGACATTTTTTGGAAAATGACACCACTACTGCCGGACCTGACGTCAGCTCACCACGTCAGTCACTGATAGTGACCCACGTCAGTAACTGATGATACCACGCCGTCTGGACGCAGAGCTCGCCGCGACTATCGAGTGTGTCTGTGATTCTTTCCGCTGCTGCCATGTGCACTGTGCAGGCTCTGAAGTGAGCACGCTCCGACGCGACGCTCCGACGTTCGCACTGACGCGGGCCCGGCGCTGCCTTTGTTCGGGCCCGCCGTGGCGTGGCCGCTGCTGTTGTTAGCGTGCTGCAGGCGGCATTGCGGCTCTGTTGTGCCACGCGGGCTCTCACGGTGCTTTGTATTCCGGCAGCCGCGGTGCCCATAAGTCCTAATAACCCGGCAACAGGGATCACGAATGTGGTCGGCCGCAGCTGCTTCCTCATAGTGCTTCGCACATGAAATATTTGTTGAAACATGTTTTGTTTTTTGGTCAGCCGAGTGGGTTGGTAAATAGTGTTTTTTACTGCCGAGAATTGCGTCAATCGAATCACGTAGGCTGGAATTAATCTGTTTTATTTCTTGAAGCAGTCATGATTTCATTTGTTTCTTAATACCTATTTCTGGGCGATGTGGTCAGTTGATGTTGGGTCTACCCTATGCCCTCACCGTCTAGCCCTCGATCCCTTTTGCCAGCTCTGTTGAACCATAATGACCAGTCCACCCGCTTTCCCATGCGACCTCGAGCATCCCTGAGACCAGCCCCATACAGCCCCGAGCGATCTGGGCGGCGGGTGGTGCCGTGCAGGCCGATCGTCAATGATCTCATGGCCGGCCATGTTGTGCGCCGGCGGCCTATATGCCGCCACCACTACCACTACCGCTGCCACCGTCACAGTGGCGGCGGAAGGTATTCTAGGATAGGGGTGCAAACGATATTGAAGCGCCCCTTCCCGCTGGGCGCCCCTTACCATACACACGGTTGTAGTAACACAAACAGTGAAGAGACGTTTGACAATGTGTTGTACCTGTTAACACGTTCAGAATTACAGTTTTTATGTAACGAGAAATAGTTAGGTACATTCCATAGCGTAAATTTAACCTTCATAATGTTCGTTTAGAAACAACCTCATCACCATATCATAAGATTCTCCGAATAAGGCATATCGAAAAGAGTTCCACGGTTCGAATACCTTCGTGTGGACTAGTGAATAAGGCGCCGAATCCATAACACTAACTCGGTGACAGAGAATTGCAGGCCGGTAAGCAGCATGCCGCCTGGGCTGCACTGCACTATTGCATTCAGTGGTGTCATCAGTATTCAGTATCACGTCAGCCCTTCGGAACCCGAGACTCTATGCCGAGACTAAGAGACTTCTAGTTACTGCTAACGTGAAGTGAATAGGCTGAGGTTTATGGTGGGGGTAGCAGGTTTGTGACGCCCCAGTGAAACAAATGCCGCCTTTCAACACCGATAGGAGCCCGAAATGAATGAATACAGGCAATCAACGCTGGTAGGTGCCCCAGCGAAATGAATGCATCTATTACCACCCAGAGGTGCCCCCATTTCAAACTAATACGACGGCGACGCCTTCACACCGATGGGGCCCATCCCAGGGGAACGGAATAAATGCCGCCCCCTCATTGCCGGGCCCCCCAGGAGAATGAATGTTACACATCAACACCAATATGCCTCCCAGTGAAATGAATTATGAATGTCGCCTTTCGACGCCGGTAGGCGCCCCAGACACCAGTGGATTTACTGCCGCCTTAAAACACCGATAGGCACCTCAGTGAAGCGAATGCCGGCCTATACCACCGATAAGCGCCCCGGATGAATAAATACCACCCGTCAACGCCGATAGGCGCCTCAGTGAAATTAATGCCGCCCCAATCTCCAATAGGCGCCCCAGGTGATACATGTCGCCCATCAACACCAACGGGCGCCCCATTGAAATGAATACCGCCCTTCAACACTGGCAGACCCCCAGTGGAATGAATGCCGCCCCACAATGCCGATGGCCGTCCCTGCACTGGAAAATCATTTTCGCCCCTATACAGGCGCCCATAGAAGTTGCAGAGTGCTATTCCTGGTCATAATCTTCTCCCCAGTAAAAAAAAAACGCAAAATACGCCCTAGCACTAGGAGTGTAACCGCCCATACGGACAGTGCAATTTTACAGGCCCCAATCTCGGACCTCCCTTAACATTCATATGTTGTAAACGGCAAACCGCCCCGATAAATGTTACACAAACTAATTTCCTCTCGCATATCGGCCATCAGGCGCCCCTTTTTGCCGCATGGAGCCTGCAACGCTATAAGCCCTCATATGTTCGTGTTGCCGTTCGGAGGCTATCGCCTTCAAAAACGTCTCCATAAATGTTTCTTTTTCGTCCCACACACAGGCGCCCCTCTTTCGCATGCAGGCGCCCCTCTTCCGCATGACGCGCTTCTCGAGTGGCTGCGCCCTCCTAGCCTTTATCGCCTGGCAAGATTATATTCGACAGGGTCGGCAGCATCTGCCTTTGTTTCAGATAAGGATGCCCTCCACTCTTCAGCATATCAAAAGATACTTTTCCCACGTCATTGCCACCCTCTTCGTGTCACAAGTCGCTGCCTTTATCAGTTGCGGTGTCGCACTGCTCAGCTTTATGGCTGCCGCACCTCTTAACTTCCTGCCTCCTCTACAGATTTTCGAGGCGCCCCTTTCCATAGCTTTAGGGTGCAGCTGCCCCCCTTGCCCCCTGCTTCCGCCGCCACTGCTGACCGTCACTGCTGCTGCCGCCTTTGCAGCCGGGGGGGGGGGGGGGGCTAGTGGCTCATAGCACCCGGAAGGGACAGCGAGAATTACCATATTGCTTTGTCTTCAGACAGTGATGGATCTAAACGCTCAAGTTGTATAACCGTCAGTCTACTACAGTTCATTCGGAAATCATGAATGATGATTGATGACTTCTCTGCACTCAATTTTGTGACTTTGTGGGCCCGTCTGTCCGTCCCTCCGTCCGTACGTCTGAAAGTCCGTTCGTTCATCCGTCTGTTCGTCTATCCGTCTGTCCGTCTGCCCGTCTGTCTCTTCGTACGTCTGTTTGTCTCGCCCACGGGTTCGATGGGTCCGCCAGCCCGTCTGTTCCGTCTGCCAGTCCGCCGCTTTGTGCTCGAATCTGCGCCCGAGTTTTGTGCCGTGTCACGCCGAATGGAGCACCAGTTTAGCTGCAAGGTCTCGCGAGTAACGGTGCTTGGATGCCGAGCCGGCTGGCGGGATCTTCGCCGAATGCCGCGTTGCGTAATGCTCCGACTCGACTCACGACTGCCATGTGTGTGTCTTTCTTGGTGCCGCCAGACATGACTGGATTCATAAAGTAAGAAGAATCCCTGTTGTCTTGAATGGCGCTTGGGGGTTGGGGTTGGGGGAGGGGATATGACTGACTGACCATAAAACTTTCTCATTCATTATCCCATCACTTCCTGCAAGCTGGCTCCATTTTTGTACCTAGAAACAGCCTTGAATTATTAATACCTCATAATTACGAGCGAGCGAGCGCAGCGAGCGAAGTGAGTCTTTTCAATATAACGGAAAATCGGTGGTAGACCAACAGAAGAAGAAAACACGCGGCTGATTAATTTCAAAGAATTTTTAGACGGTTACAGCGATTGGTATACTCATTTGCACAGTGATCAAGGTTCCATGAACCGAAAGCTTTGTGTGTCTTTTTGAATATATTTGAATGCATTTGTAATAATTTGGTTTATTATTTACATCATCATATAACGGAAAAATCTCAGTATGAGCGGCCCGGCCCGGCCCGGCCCGGCCCGGCCTGTAACGCTTTTGAGAGGCTTATATCTCAGCAACCGCTGGACCGATTGGCCTGCGGTCTTTTTTGCTGGGTAGCCCCATTCCTTCTACCCCGTAATTGACTACTTTTGATACATCTCAGTGACCGTCGTGGCACGTGCCACGTGAAAAGTCAAGGGTGTTCAAGCTGTTTTGCAAAAGTAGTGATTTTGAGAGGCCCATATCTCAGCAGCCGCTTGGGCTATTGTCTTGCGGTAATTTTTGTAGGGTCGCTGCATCCCTTCTACCAAAGGTCGGATATTCTTGATCTATGTGAGGGACCCCCACTGCACGTGCAAAATGCAAAAAGAAGAGGTGCCAAATTTGTTCCCATTTAAATAACTCGGTTATTACTGGGGCGATTTGGCTGAAACTTGGTATACAGGTAGGCACCCACCAGGCAATGCATTCCCATGTGTTGCGGTTAGGGTGCTACTGCACGTGCGCACGTGCAGGGGGGCGCTCCCAGATCTCGAGAACGGCTGGGCCGATTGCGCTCAAATTTGGTACACGGTTGGGGACCAGTTAGTAGGGTGCCGTGCAAAAGTCAGTTTGGACCCCTTTTGCACGTGCGCACGTGCAGAATGCCGCTTCCAGATCTTAGGAACGGCTGGGCCGATTGCGTTCAAATTTGGCACACCGCTATAGCGACCGGTTAGAAGGGTGCTTTGCACAAGCCCGTTGGAAGTACCCTCTCGCCTTCCGCACGTGCAGGGCTCACTATCTCGCTCGCTCGTTCTTCGCCCAAAAGGCGTTTTACTGGTTTTATTTCTTATCGAGGCATCGTTCGATTCCGAACCCCATGCGAACTGCGGATCCCCCCCCCCCCCCCTCTCCGGATCCGCCAGACCTGTCGGCGTCAGTTAGATAATCCCATGATCGGAACTGGTCAGTTTCCGGCGGGACGGCGCTCCCGGCTCCCGATATGCCGATTTGACGTGCATCTGGTCCCAGTCGCTGCCAACGAGATTCTGGATCGGAGCCATCAGCCCGGCGACGGGCGGGAGTACGCCATCTAGTGAGAGGTTCGGCTTCTCGCCACCAGGTGTCTGGGGTTCTGTGGCTGCTGCCATCTAGGGGAAAGGGAAATAAACATTCTCATCACTGAACTCACTGATCTCATATTAGCCGTTTTCACGACGGCCATGGCCTCTTGTACAAATTTGGTGCACAGCTGGTGCAGATTAGGTGCAGATTTGGTCAAATTAGGTTCAGTGTGTCTCTTAGTAGCTATCAGCTAGGGTTGCACTAATTGCTTACATATATGCCTGCTTTGCCATATTATCAGAGAGTACCTATCATTGATTAACACACGGAAATAAATTCATAAAATAAAGATATTTGCAAAGTAAAAGAGATTAGGACTAGGTGCACTCGCCGGATAGCCCGTCGTGAAAACGGCTATTGTCTCAACTGCTGCAGCCTGCAGGTCGTGAAACATCTTGTCAAATGTAAATGTCAATGAAAAGTTAAAGAAAGAAAAATCCATAGTAAAGATTCAAGGCTGTATCAGTTGACGTGAATTCCGCGAAAGCAGATTGAGGGAGCAAGCCTGACGAAAAATTCCACTGATTCCCTGTTTGTCATTTATGGGATGCAACATGTTTTGGTAGGACGGCTTGATGAGTTTCGAAACTTTGGAGCATAACTGAGATGAGGGGACCGCGCCAAGTTAACGCTTCACGCGCCTCTCCGAGTTCCGACAACAACAGGCTATATCGACCGGCGTGGCGCCTGCTCTGTCGAGGGAGGGGAGGGGTGTGGTCTAGTGATGTCATTTTCCAAAAAATGTCTGACCGATACCGACCGAAACCAAAATTTTGGGAAAATTTCCGACCGAATACCGACCGATAACATCCCAAGCCAAAATTTGACCGAAATTTGACCGAAATTCTATTTGCTATTCCTCTACCCCAAAATTAAAATATTTGGTAAATTCTGATGGAAAATAATAGGAAATGGCATTTCAGTTCAAGTTTAGTCAATTCTTAGCCACTGCAAAATACATTTTGTGGTAGAAATTACATTGCTAAGGGTAGGAACACATGGACCTCAGCATTTCACAGATTTCAATTTGGTTAATTAGAAATGTCAAGAATCTACTGTGGTCTATGTAAGGAAGAATACTCATTCATGTTGCAAAAGCACGATCAATTAGTGAGTCTAATGGTTGGTAATAGGTATGTTCATGACAACATTCCCTAAGAGAAAAGGCAGAATCAAAACACCACAAAACACATCAACACTGCTTGGAAACTGGCCTTGAGTCTTGAGATGTGGTCTGAGATACTCTACAAAGAAGTTGACACTGTAAATCCAGCTGAAAAGGCAGGTATTAGGTAGCTCTGAGCCTGAATTTCTTCCCAAAAATGAAATGAAAATTCAATAAACTGGCACTTTGTCTTATCTTTACAAGAAAACGCAATATGCAGACAAAATTAGTACAAAGTTGCGCAAAATAATAGAAGAACCAAGGATTGACTTTTAATATCCTCTCTTCCCTAACGAAAGGATGTAAGATGATGACGTAATATTTAATTTATTTATTTGCCCTTTTGGGTGAATTATTGAAGGGAAATTAATTTTCTTGTAGTGAATTACACTCACAATGTTGATTTCATTAGAATTCAATATCGTGTTGGATCATTTACAACAATGAAATCATTCACGAGGCAGCATGGAACAACCCAAAACCTTTTTTGCAGCAACTTAATCAGCTGGTTTAAAGTCTCTGTTATGGCGCATCTGTTTCGAAATCCTTTATAAGCTGTGTTTGGAGATGATGTGGAAGATTCCAGAAAGCGGACATGGGCGAATCTGTAGTTTTTATCAAGATTCTTATGTTTTATGTTGTGGTCATCTAGATTTCAAACATTTGGTTGGTAGCTGCAATATTTAAGGAGAATGTGGAATAGTAGAACATCTGTGAAATGTTTATGTGCTCACTGCTAAGTGCTAGGTAAGTGCCAGCCTTCAGAAACACATTTCAGTAATTCAAGTTCTTTTTGTCCTTGCATTTTTGATGACTGTATAATGATTTTTGTAGGCAATACTTCTTTGATTACAGGTGATATTTTAACAGTAAGACTGGAATTGAGTTTCAAAATTGTGTGTACTTGTGGGGCCAACTGAGTCAAAATCAGCCTGCTTGTCGTTGTAGTTGGACAATGGGTGGCTGCTGCCTGCTGGGTGTGATGGCTACTGAAGTTGCCAAAATGTGGCATCTCTTGTAGCCTTTGGGGGAAATTTTGCAACTCTTTATCATTAACATCCCAATAAATTTCATTTTAACTAGGCAAAAATGGAATACTTTCTCTTTTTGAAAATGGTTTCACTGGCAGGGTGACCGAAAGTGTCCGATTTTGGGGGGGCCTGACCGACCGATTACCGAATCGGTCAGCATATCTTTTCGGTAACCGAAATTTTCGGTAACCGATTGACACCACTAGTGTGGTCTAATCACAGTCGAGTGAACTCGTCAACTCGCTCTTCCTCCTCAAATCCTCTCTCTTTATCTATTTTCTCTCTCTCTCCTTCTCTCTCTATCTCTCTCTCTCTCTCTCTCTCTCTCTCTCTCTCTCTCTCTCTCTCTCTCTCTCTCCCTCTCTCTCTCTCTCTCTCTCTCTCTTTCTCTCTCTCTCTCTCTCCCCACTAAGACCGCAATGGCGGACCAGCCGCCGGCAGGACCACTCTCAGGACATTGTTATTCGGCCGCCCCTCCCACGCACTTGTTTTCCTCCCGACGGAAGGGTTAGCGGCGACAGCTGATTGGTGGCCATGCACCAATCAGGGTCCGTCTCCTCAAGGCAGTTATCCTTATTCGGGTGTTTACTGAGGGATCTGTTACCTCCGGCCGGGTGCGGTGAAAGCAACCGAGGTACGGCAACGGCATATAATTACTCTATTCGTGTGACTTTGCAACTTGTTTTTAGTTTGATTCTAGTAAATATTGCTGCCATATCCAATGCTCATTATTATTTACACATTATGCAATGAATAAAACCCGTCTATGAAACCCATCCGTATAAGCATTGCTTATTACACCCATCTATAAACCCATTTATGCGCTTCTTTTTCGTAAAATGGAGTATGTAAAAGGCATGTTGAAAAGCTTTTCGTCTTTATGCCGCTTTTTTGCATCCCTTCGTGTTTTTTATTTGTATCGCTTCATGTGTAATCGTAAGTCCGTATCTCATAAGACCCCGCGACCTTGAGGAGACATGCACTAATGCAATTATTTAGTCGGAATGTCGATGAACTTTTTTGTGCCACTATTGCATCAAGAAAACGAAGAACTTACGGCTCCCATTACGACACTTTTAATTAGGATCTATCGGTCTGACGAGACCAATCTGCCAATGTGCGACCGACCTACTCATTAGCAAACAGCACACCATCTATTTATAAATTTGTATCTGAGTGACGTCAGCGCTCCCGTCGAACCGAGCCGGCTTCCCCCCGGCGGGGAGGGGGGGGGGAGGGGAGCGCTCTGCTAACGCTTTGTGTCCCTCGGCGGGCAGATCCGACGGTGGGAGCCGGGAGCCGTCTGCTCCCAGACGGCGGAATTGCTCTGCGGATGGGGAGAAACGCCACGCTGTGGTGCCCATCATCTAATTGCAGCCGGATTGGAGGGCGAGGTGCCGGGATAGGGGGGGGGGGGGAGGTCTACGGCGGATTCTAGGATGGTGGGATGTTTGGTTTAGGGATTGTGAAGAGCTATAGGTTTTATGTTCCGCATGGAACGTGCCAATGTTTCATGAGAATCACACGCATTTTATTAATGTGCTGTTTGGTATATTCCAGCGCAGCCAGTCATCTATTCACCTTTCCAAGTAACAATTTTTATTGCAGGCATGCTATTGTTGCCAAAGGTATGCTCCTGTGTTTCAAAGTTGGATCTTTTATTACCCTGACTAAATCGTTTTGAAGAATGTCTTCATGACTGAAAATGTCAGGTTTGTGTATCAAAACTTTGTGTCTGCATAAAACGACCGCTAAACCTGCGTCCTACTCAAATGAATGATTAAACATTTTCATTTAACTATAACTTTTGGTGGCTTTGTTTTTGTAAAGAGAAGTGCGATTATTTCACCAGAATGAGAAAGGTCAACTCATTATTTATCCAGGAAATCTACCGTACTGCTATGTCTAGTCTGCGGCCTGGGACATTTCAGTTTCTGTTTATGTCTACATGCTCTCGGTATAACGATGACAACGAATTCCTGCCTACGAACGAATTAAGACCGTCGCCTTTCAGGCAATAATTGAGCGCCACATTGAGCCATTATCAACACAAATAGGCGATACAGCAAGTGACCTGACCCAGGCTCAGGTTAGGGCAGGTCACTGTTGGGTCCAGATTAAGGTCAAGGTCAAGGTCACCTATCAGTGTCGTATCGTCTCGGTCGGTGCTGGCGTCCCCCCCCCCCCCATCCCCCCTAAACTGGAGCCGGCGTCGGTCGCACCCAGCAGCACATTATCGCTTTTTTGCTCCGATTCGCCGCCAAAGGTCGACGATACGGCGCATGCGCACGGCGGGTCGGTGCTGTGCGCCGGCCGGCCGCCGTCGGTTCGGCGTTGTCTGCTCGTGGGCCGCCGCGGCAGCGCGGCAGCGCGCGCTCCCGAGCCCCAAAGGGTTGCCTCTTTGTGCTAGGGGGTAAAAAGTGAATGACGGAAGGACCGGCCGCGCGGAATTCAACAAAAAGCGCGCGCTCGAGAGCCGGTGGTGCGCGGCGCGTCGGCGGCGGCGAGTGGCGGCAGTGAGCGACTGGCTGCGGCGGCGGCGACAGCGCGGCACGCGTCCGCGCCCTCTGTCTAAACCCGTAGATCCGAACTTGTGGTGAAGAGGGCACAAGTTTGACTCTAAGGGGATAGACCGGGGGTGCCTCCAGCGCAGCCCGCCGGCGGCAGAGGAGGCTGGTACCGACGGGAGAGCGCCCGCTCCCACCCCGCCCCCTCCCACCCGCCTCGTCGTGCGATGCTCGTCGTCACACTTCAGTAATTGTGGTGATAATCGACAGTGGTGCGACTCCCTGTGATGTGAACGGTGCTAACGATAGCGTGATTTGTGTGTTCATTAACTGTGAGACTTCGCTCTAAATTTTGTCAACCACATTATTTGGAAGTTTTCAAATATGCTGATACTTAAAAAATGCTCCTTCGACAAAGTTGCCTTCTTTTGTAAAAAAAAAGATTTAATGCTAGCCTTTTACGGAACATATTTAATTGTTCGTTATTTATATTTAGCAATGCTTCAAATTACTACTTCGTTGGATCTAAGGATACTGCTAGCAACAATGCAACTGATGTTTACAGAAACAAACATCTGCTTATTTAGGATTGCCTTTTTACGTGTTATGCTACTTTTTATTTTGAAAATTCGTTGCAGATACAAAACCAGCAAACTATTTAGAGAAATCCTGGAGCTGTTAGGATAGCTGTCATTCGGCTACCTCAATCCAAATGATAAATATTTTTTCACTATTTTTGCTTACTAGAAATCAGTTTACTTTCAAGGAAACTGTGATCCCTGGTGTTTTTCTGCCAATATGTTTTTCAATCGACTGGTGGATTTAAAATTTGTGTTTTAAAATGCATCAGTTTGCACGTAACAGAAGTTGTTTTCCATGCTTTTGAAGCTAGTTCTTTATACCCAATTAGGTAAAATCCAATAGTAAACCTCATATTTGGATATTTTTGCCAGAACGTAGATTTCATGATAGATTATTTGCAATTTTTTTATAATCATATTTGTTACGCGACTTTTGGAGTCTGAACATTTTAATTGAGCAGTTTTTATCGGCAGCCCGCGCCTCCAAAGTAATATTCCTTTTTCTGTCCTAAATTCAAACAGCAATGGTTGTTTTGCTTGTTTGTTTAACTTCATCAAGTCCCAATTTTCATTTTTAAATCGAGAAATAAATTTTGAGAGCCTTCAATAATTAATGTACAATTTTGTTAAAATACCTCGCACAAAAATACAGTTGCTAGGTTTCTTCGCATTTAGGGTTGATCTAACCGCACATTTAAAAGTATCTGGGCGCAGTTGCCCGAATTACCCCGATCGTTATCGCCACAAGTGTTCGCCGCCAGCCATGTGCGCGACATACACCATCTACCGACACTGGCGTAACGGATATGTCTGTCACTGTCGAAAATGTAGCCTGTGGACGTTTTTGCTGTGGCGCGCAGTGGCGGATCGCGCCGCTCGGCCGCCGCGTACGCCGCTGTTGCCACCCGCGCCATGTTGGCCGCTTGTCGCCGGTATACTCCCCTCTGTTCGCCCTCGCCGCCATGTTCTCTGTCCCCTCTGTGTCGGACCCCTTCCCCTTCACAGAGGCGTTCCCAGACACCCCTCTCGGGGAGGGGTGGTCCGCGCCGAGGCCTGTATCGATCTGTTATGAAGGCGCCGTGGGACGACGGACGAGCGATGCGGCGCGCCGGCCGCGGGCCACGTGGTCGGCCCGTTTCGTTAGCCGTGATTTTGCACAATCACGCCCACCTGTGACAGACCGGACCGGAGTGTCCCGTCCGACTCCGAGCTGCCGCCTCTCCCCGCCTGGGCGCGCCCCTGGCCGGCTATTGGCGTTCCGTTTTTGGTGCGTGCCCGGCGGCCACTGTCTAGACGTCGTTTTTTGTTCGCGCTCCGACTGGCCGGGGGCAGCGACCGCCGACCGCCGACGCCCGACCGACCGCCCGGCCGCAGCCTTGAGCGCCGTTTACGCCATGGTTTTCTCGCATCCGGTGTCTCAGAGCGACCGGGAACGCAGCTGCTCCGACCGGAGCCTTTTGTAGCGGCCCGCAGCTCAGGGGGCGGCCGGGCCGCGGCGCCCGTTCAAACTGAAAGCCGTGCCGTGCGGCTCAAAGTGGTGCCCCGGGAACACGCGGCCGCTGGCTGGGGTAGGGGTGGGACCCTGAACGGATGCGTCCCGTTCGAAACGGCCTTGGGGCCGCTCGGCCCGCCCCAGGGGCCGTTGGCGCCGAGATTTCGATCCAGTAGATTATCAGTTCAGCGGTTCTCAGGGCCATCGGTCGAGTTCAAATAAAGTGGTGAGCGTGGCTGGGCCGGGCCAGGCGGGGATGTCTGCGGGTGTTTTCGTTCGTGTAGATAGATATGTGATGTATATGTATAATGGACCTGTATGCTGCATTAGGTCGGCCTAGTTGTTAACGGTTAAGCATGAATTGCGGTCGTAAAAATGTAATCCGATGTTGGTAGTTCCGTGCACGACCAATGTTTCTTGGTCGCGAGGTGTGTTGCTATGTGCCTTTGCCCTTGTGTGTGCCGCAATAAAAGCTACGATGACGCAACGAGTGTTTGTTAGCTCATGTTGGCATCATATTACACGCGTGGGCTACCACTCCCCAACATTTCTGGGCTGGAGGGAGGGTTTGGGGAGTGGGGAGTTTCCATAACATTTATGAAAATCATGACTGCTGCTCTTACTTACCTGAGTGAGGTGTCGATATTCGCCGTGCTGAAGGCCTGACAGCATCAGAACCAAAACGTTATCATCTCGGCTACCGGAGTGGGACCATCCCGTAATCTATTGTGAGTTTGCATTGCAAAATATGTGCCATATCCTTGACCATCCGGTTACATGCGACCATCACGTGACCATTCCGTGACCATTCCGTCACCATGTTGTAGCCATCTCGTGATGATCCCGTGACCGTCGTGTGATTATTTCGTAACCTTACCGTGACATACCCTTTCTCATTCCGTGACCATTCCGTGACCTTTGACCATCACATGACTATCCGGTGACCGTCTCGTGACTTATACTAACAAGAACCAACCCGCAACTATCCCGTGACCACCCCGTGACCATTGCATACCGATCTTGTATCCATCTCGTGAAACACATCCCGTGACCATTTCATGACCACTCACCCCGTGATCATCCTGTGACCACCCCGTGACCGCCCCGTGACCACCCCGTGACCATCCCGTGACCATTCCGTGACCGCCACGACTGGCGATTTCCTGCGGTGGCGGCGGCGGCTGATGGCTGTGTCCGGTCTGTCGGACCCACACACCACCTGTGTCCTGTGCCACGCTGTCGTCAGGCGAGCTGGGGGGGGGAGAGGGGGGGAGACCGTGGGCCGAGCCATGACCTCTGCGGGGGGGGCGGGCGGGGGGAGGTGGAAGGAAGACGGCGAAGCGCGTTGGAAGAAAGATGGTAGAAGGACGGAAGATGGAGGAAGGTGGAACGTGGAATAGGAATGATGGGAGGTAATATGGGAGGTGGAGTAAAAAGAGCGAGGACGGTGGACCGATTACGGGCTGAAACTGAAAGGAGAGAAAGGACGAGGACGATGAAGGGGTAGAAGAAAGGTGACGGAGGGAGGACGTTGGACAGCGAAACTCATTAGCTGGATAATAAAGCACCAGGCGTTCTAGGAGTCCGATCGAACCATATGAATATCTATCGTATGAGTGCCTAGGGCTAGAGATGAAAAAATGTTTCGAAAATAAATGATGTGCTCATGAGTGCCTGTTCTGAAACGGTTGGCATTTCTCATCATAAACTCAGTCCGCGAGCTTGATTTTTTGTTATTAGCAGGAACTGCGACTTCTTCTCACATCAATATGTAGATCTGTCGTCAGTTACCTTCTAAATCCATCAAAGTCACAAATACGCAACCGAAGTGTGACGTCATGACTAGTGGCTGGGGCATAATCAGCTGACGGCCCTGTGTTAAAGCAATGGGACGAAATTTTATCGGTATTTTTAGAAAACACTGGACCTAGTTAGATAGTTTGGGGGCCAGTTTCTAAGTATACTGAGTATATTCTATTTTTCTACGCCTAAAAAATGCTATGTTTTAAAGCGGAACGGGCCGAACTTCGCGAACTTGTTACGGGTGGCGAACTTGACGCACCAAATACATGACCTTGAAGACGCGAACTGCGACCAGGGTATATTACTGCGACCACGTTGTAGGATTTTGGTGCGAAAGGTTTGACATATTTGAGTTTGAGCTGATTTAATATTTTTTATTTGTAAAAAGCAAAGGAGAAAATTTACCATATTAGTTATTTCGTAAATCTTTTTTATTTTTTATCTATGATTTTAAACCTCTTGATTGGAAATGTTTTGTATTTCTGCGTCAACTTCGCCGCAAATTAGGTTTTCACCAAATTTTGTGCTTTGCGTTATTAGATTTTGCAATATTTTTACATAGAAAAATAGACCATACTTCGTTGTCCTAAATCCAGCTACTGAAACTATCTAACTAGGTCCAGTTTTTTTAGGAAAGATCGGCAAAGTATTGCCCCATTGCTTTAACACGGGGCCGTCAGCTGATTATGCCCCAGCCACTTATCGTGATGTCACGACTTAGGTTGCGTATAGACAGCTTCGACCACGGAACCAGAATGATGCGCCGTCAGAAAATCAACGCAACAGATAAACAATCCACTAGAGCTGAAAGTTGTGCGTCATCACGCTAAATGCTACTAGTGCGTAACTTTCCCTCTACGTCTTCTGAGAGTGAATCTAATTAATGGCCTTGCTTGACAAAGCTTCTGTGACTTTCAGCCCCCCCCCCCCCCTGGCTCCGTCCTATAGGATCCCCACCGTCCTATAGTCAGTGGTGTCCTACTATCCCCAATCACCCACGACAGAGGAATGCACGCATCACGCACTCACCTCACGCAATCTATGTATGCATCCCTTACCCGCCCCGTATGCTGTCCCTCACGGTGTCCTCCCCCCCCCCCCCCCAGTCCTCTGGCGCTCAACCGCCGGGCTTTGTCCGCTTCCCCTCACCCCCTCCCCCCGCCCGTCTGCGTGAGACCCAGCCGTGCCTGTCCCACACTGCGCAGCATTGGGGCAGGTCGGCCCGGCCCAGCCCGGCCCGGCCCGGCCAGCTCGCGTGTCCTAGGTCGCGGGCTGCGTGCGTGTGGCCCAGCCGCTGCGGCGCGCACGCGTGGTTGGTTCACCGCTCGATACCTCGCCGTCGCCGCCGCCGTCGAGCGGGTTCAGTTTAGACACCCGGCTGAAAAAAAACGCCCGTCCCGAGGCGACGCACCGACCTCGACGGTAGCTGATAACGGCCCAGGACGCGGCGGCGCGGCGGCCGACGACGGGTCCTGCCGCCCGCGCCCGCGCCGCGGCGGCTGTGGCCACGAGGGTCCCTCGCGGTGGCGGCGGTAAGGACAAACGCAGCGACATCAGGAACAGACGCGGGCGATAGGGAGCCAGACAGCGGCGGTGGAGGCGATAGCGACTCGTCTGTGACTTGATGTTCGGACGGAGCTGAGTCATGCTGTCAACGGTGACTCTGGTTGGGTGCGAGTCCAGACTAGGTCTTCTCATTTCATCTTTCACCCTCTCTGGTCTCAGCATCACGGAGCGACCACAGGGACTAACCCTTTCCCAAAGATGGCCGACCCTACAATAGCCTCGGTAGTTTACTGAAACCCACACCACACGACATAATTTGCAGTTAGCCTGTACTGCAGGAAGCCCCGATATTATGTTCTACCTCTTTTCGTGTAATGCGTAATGCCAGTAGCTGGACTAAATCTACCTCCCACCCCAGCCAACGACGGTTTGCTGGCTGGCGGGCTGGCCGGGTTGTTTTCAGTCTGGCCAAGGTCGTGTGGGCCGACGCTGTAGCGCCAGCTCAGTCGGCTGGCTCGCTGTAAACAGCTGCCGATGTTCTACCGGGGGGGGGGGGGGGGGGCTTGGGGGGACGCGCGTCGGTTTGGGGCTAGAGGTGCAAAATGCGACCAATGTTCACCAACTTCCAGTAGCTTGTATTGTATGTTGTTTAGAAATATGCACTATGTATACAGAACCATGGCTTTTTCGTCAATACTATTTTCACTATTTTACGCAGGGTTTCGGAGTCTGAGTTAGAGTCATCCGGAGTCCTGGCAACGAGCCAGGAGTCCGAGTAGGAGTCGTTCGAGCTGCCTCGACTGACTCTGGAGGCGTGCATTAGAATATGACTGTCACGGCTTGCCCGAAGGGCTGATGATAACTGAAGCGTGCACTATATTTAGCCAAATTTCACGCATATTTTTGCAGTGGTTCTGAATATAATAAAGCATATAATTATGAATATAATCAATAAATCAACGGATTGTGACCTCACACCCTAATTTGATCCCAGTCCTTCACATCGTGGTATAATTTGGCTCTCGAACCGAACAGCTTTTCTCCTCAATGAGATTACCTACTCGGTGTACGACTTATTCGAGCGGCGACCCACTACTCGCTGATCGCCCTACGTCGGGCTCTCTCTGTCTAAGGTCGGCTGTTTAATGAGGCATTGATCGTCACATCAGCAGCCCCCGCAGCTGCTGAGACGTCGGTGGCGGCCTGGTCGCGAGGTCAGATCGCTCAGAGACCGTCGATCGATGACATTGACCTCTCCTGGAACGCGGGGAATACCTGGCAAAGGCCAATGATCCGAATGTTCCCAGTCACGTAGGTGCAAATTAGCAGTATGATTGGATTGTTTAATAATGTTTGCATAACATCAGGAAACGTCTTTGATTATAGGAAGCCTCTTTGGTGTCAATTAGCGAAAAGGTCGGCATGCACAGGTAGATAATTAGTTTCATATTACTATTTCATAAGCTGCGGTAGCTACGGTAATCAATACTCATATCGCTACGTGGGCAGTCACTGCGCAAAAAAAAAACATATTCATGTGCATTCCTCCGACGTGAATCCATATACATATGCCCTACACACGCATCGTTAATTATCACTGAA
This sequence comes from Amphibalanus amphitrite, assembly GCF_019059575.1. Classification (NCBI taxonomy): domain Eukaryota; kingdom Metazoa; phylum Arthropoda; class Thecostraca; order Balanomorpha; family Balanidae; genus Amphibalanus; species Amphibalanus amphitrite. The sequence continues at coordinate 140,246 of NW_024882446.1, read as the reverse complement.
TAGCAATAAATCGTCTTGCCAAATAAAGTTTAGGAAGTTCTTTTACAACCGTGGTCTTCGATAACGTGTTTTCGTAGCCGAACATCGTGTATTCATAAATCGTACTTTCTTGCCAAGAAATACCTGATGTGAAGCTATATAAAAGTTTCTTCGGGTCGCTTTGGCATAAAAGTTGGCTGGAAGTTTTTTCATCTTAAACAACTGCTCCGCTTAGCAACAAGAGCAACGACACCATTGCCAAAAGCGGTGTTGCGTTATCGGGCCAGATCCCGTACGCACCGTCCGGACGCCGGGGTCAGAATCACAGCTGATGGTCCAGCCTCCAGAATTTCCGAGTCACTCCCAGGGTTGGCTGGTCTCAAAGGATCCCACATCAACAGACTGAGGTACTAAAAGACGTCATGGGTCACAGCCCAACCAACGGATGATGTTCTAAATAGCATGATGACGTCATGGGTCACAGACCGACCAACAGACGGCGGCGGTCCGGAATGCCATAGTGACGTCACCAGCCAGGGTCAAGTGACGTCACTCCCTGGCCAGACAGACGGCGGATCATGCGATGACGTCATGGCCAGACATCGACCGGACCCCACAGAATGACTGGTATCCGCTGTCTAGCCGACAATGACAGGAATAGACCGCCATTGACGGCCGTTTCGCAGCTCTCTGTGACCGTGAATATCCATTTGCTCGGCTGGTATAGGCGGACACAGAGAGGCGGTCTCGGGCGCTGCGGGGTATCCCCCCAAAAAAGTTTCTAAAAAAAAATATTGGATATCGATTGGTTATTGATTGATGTGCAGTTTAAAACAGGCTTTTCTTAATGACAGTTAAGTTTTTTTTACTCGAGAAATACGGCAAATTTTCGTCGATTTTAAGCGCTGGGGGGGGGGGGGGGATAACACTTGGATCGACCGGTGGTTACTGGTCATGGGACAATGCGTGGGCTCCAAGTTCGAGGAACTGGGAGTAGGGTCGTGCGCAGCTCGCGAACTAATTGGCAATCACCTGGCGTGAGTGTGATACCTACGTGTCCATTGGTAATGAACCTGCTAGTGTGGGGCAGGGGGAGCTTTGTGTCTGAGTAGAGTGCATCCACTGGACTACATGGGCCCACACGAAATGGACAACGGGTGAGTGACTTGCAGTTTGTTCATGAACTTATGGATGTGCAGCGTTCAGCATCTTCAGGTAAAATGAGCCGTTATATTCCTAAATTGTTATCGAAGATGATCGAAACTTCTGCGTAACTATGCTGAATTATAACTACATATCATACGAAATGTAATCATATTGTGGATATTATGTATACTATATAGGTTTTATATTGCTTCCACTGAACGACAGCAAAGCACGATTTTTAAAGGATCTTTTATTTTAAACTTATGATGCGAAAAGCATTACTTTCGTTTGGGAACTCATCAAAATAAACGACAGGTGATACTGCGATCAATTTCGGATTTTGTTTATAAGCATGGATGAATCTGATTTCATCTCCACTCTGGTATGAAACCGACAAAGGTACCCACCAAAGTTATTTTTGGATGTGACCGAATCTCATGCTTAAAAATCCCATTCGCCATTCTAACCAGGATCTCGCGGGCGGATCTCTCAGCCGGACCTGAATGCTGGATCTCCCTCAGCTATTTCTCTCTCGGCTGAATTTCGTCCGGGACGGCCCACTTCACAGCGCCCACGCTTCTGAAGCGTCCCGGTAGCGACTTCTGGACTATTCACGACCTCGGCAGGGGCACGAGATGCCCGCCCGAGGGGAGACGTTCCGTGACTCAGGAGCCGTGACTCAGGGGGCGGTGACTCAGGGAGTCGTGATGCCGTGGCGTCACGGCTGCAGACTGCAGGCTCCGCCCCTGCGCCGCCCCCAGTGTGTGCCGTTAGAGACGCCCGGCACGTCAGAGATGGTCTGTTGATCGTCACCTGCCAGCGTCTCTGTGCGTCCATGTTCTTCGCCCGGGTCCGTCGCAAAAACGTGCGCTTCACTCGCAAAAACGTGCTGGTGTTTGTGGCGAGGCGCCGCATCGACCGGTGTTTTTCGCCGCGGGTGCTAACTGGGTCAGGCTGTTGGCGAGGTGGAGGCCCCTCTCCCATTGTGTCGCCTCGTGGAGAGAATGACAACGAGAAGACTGGAAGATTTAACATCAACATGACAGGGACCCCGCTCTGCGTCTGAGGACCAGCACGGGGGACCGAGGTCACGAAAAGACAGGAGATTCAACATGACCGGGACCCCGCGCTGCGTCTGAGGAGGTCACGAGAAGACAGGAGATTCAACATGACCGGGACCCCGCGCTGAGCCTAAGGGCCAGGCTCTGGGAACCGGAACGAGGATGAAGGCGATGCCGCTTTCTCCGGAGGTGAGGTAGTTGGTTGTATAGCTGTGTGTGTCAACAAACTGTACAGTCCGCTGCCTCACCTCCTATACACTCGACGGTTGGCGACGTGTGGAGCTTCTGCAGCTGACAGTCGACGAGACGCACATCAGGGAGGTTGCCGAGACTCAATGGGACCGTCACAGATGCGTTATTCGAGAGGTCACAGAGGTGCATCAAACATAGGTGCTACACGAGCGCTCGTTTGCATCAGACCAGCCGGACATCAAAACTAGCCAATGTGACTGGCTATCGCTCAACGCCGATCAAAGTTCCAACAAGAGTCTTAAGAACGTCATTTCGTGCCTTGTGGTGCTTTGCCTGTAAAGCAGAACGAACATTGATTTTGATTTGTTTACCCACCATGCTGTTGATTTTGAAATGTGGGACTTGTAATGTAATGTAACGGGACTTGTAATGTAATGTAATGTAATGTAATGACTTGTAATGTAACGGAGCCGGAGCCGGAGCCGAAACCGCAAGGAATCCTTCAAAGACTCCGGCTCTTTTTTTAAGAGTTAAAAAACTAATTGACCTAGTTCGTTTTGACGGTACAAGGGAGAAAAACGACGTGGTATGTACGTCATGGGCCATCACGTGAATGAAAAAAGCTACCTAGAAAGATACCTTTCTCCTTATCACTTTTCCCATATGCTTATATACCCTGTTCGCTGAGTGCATGTGCTGTTGAGAAAATAGCCTTGTTATGCAAATAAAGAAGCCACCTGTCCTGTACCAATCCATGGCCTTTTTTCTTCCACCCGTATTTAATTGATCGCATAGGGGATGTACTGAGTCGGAGCCGGAGCCGGTCCATTTTTACTCGGAGCCGAAGCCGGAGCCGAAGCCGGAGTCGCCATGGCATTTCACCCGGAGCCGGAGCCGGAGCCGGGGCCAATTTTTCGCCGGAGCCGGAACCGGAGCTGGAGCCGTCTGGAATTTACACGACTCCGTATCCCTGGTGATACTCCATTGCACTTATGCTGAAAAAGTGGTCTGCGCTATGCATTTTAGCAGCCTAGTTTTAAGGAGCCCCATTTATAGGAGTACCTACAAAGTCAGGAGATCGATGTATCTTTTTTTGTGGCGCAACCTTAGTTGCGCTTATGAAAGAGATCATGTAACTATCTAGAGGGAAACATGACTTACAGGGCTGCTGCTATGTCGTGATGTTGCAGCTGGAATGAACTTCTTTTCCTGTAGGAACTCATTCTGTCGGACTTGTATTCCACTTGAACCGATCGCAACTAGTATCACTATTAGCTAATCAGTACGAGCTGTGTTAGCCTAATGACCTGTCTGGCCTGGGAGATGTGTGACATCTACGAGTATGCTGCTACTGAGTCTGCTAGCATATGTATTGCGTACAGGGGGTCCCATAAGTTCGTTCTCACATTATATTTGCATGTGAAACAGAGTACATTGCGTTTTGCTATATTTGTGACCCCTCAATGTGCTCCCCATTTAATAGGCAAACACATGAACACATGCTGCGGCATGCCAACCGGCATGTTTGGCTGCATAGCAGGCTTAAAGTTAACGCAGACTGACTTGACATGCGCCGTGAGCTCCTCGAGGCTGGAACAGCGCTACGCTTCGACGAGCCTAATTTTCAGCACAACCAACAAATTTTTATGAAATTTTGATCCGATGAAGTGCCTGGCATGTGGTCTTGCCACAAACGCCTGTCACAGTCTCCTTGCACCGCTTTTAAGCTTTGCTTGACCTGTGCACTGATGCACTGTTTTGCCTGAAGATGGGCCTACGACCTCTCGGATGCCATTTTCTCCTCTATAAATGTGTTCATACTCGCGGTTCGAGTTCAGCTTGAGGGTTGAAACTCCTCCTAGATATTCTTGGGAAAGTATTATGCTTCCCAAAGCTGTTTCTGGGACACCAATCGCAACCTGGTCAGCGTCTGGACGCCTATAAACCCACAATACCGTGACCTTGGCCTTTCGCATAGGAACATAACGGGACGAAACGGAGACCTCCTCCTTCGCCCTTATGGGGTTGTTTTCCGGTTTGGACAGGTGTTTCGTCTCGAACGTGGACTAGTTAGTCCAGATGACCTGGTTGATGTCCTCAGCCCTTTAGTTTTTTTTAGCCTCAGGCATAACGAAACTCATGTTTGGCCATTTTAAGACGTTTTTGACTGTTTTGAGCCATCCGGTAAGCAAAGCTTAAGTCATCTTGAGTTATATACCCCGAAAGAACACTTTTAGACAGCTGGTAATCCATCCTGAAAAGTCTGCTTACCAACTTTCTAACCCTTTGACCTTTTTGATGGCCACTTTGGCGCCACACAGTTTTGGCCACATGGCTCACTCCTGAGAGCTGACAAAAAAGAGGATAAACTTGCAATGATTGACTCCCGATAAATCATCGGTGTCACTTGCTGACTGTGCGTCCAGTTAGCGATGGACATTGTCTACAGACTGGTAGGCCTCAATCACCCTTAATCGTCGCGAATGGTCACGTGCTGACTAAATACCGAGACGTACCCGTATTGGAGACCTCTATGTTGCGGCGTTAGTCGTCTGTGTAGGAAACGGGCTCTCTAGCAAAAACTATTTTGTCTACAGAAATTAGTTACTGTGGAGCATATTTCTACCAGCCATGGCAACCACGTAAGCTCAGTAACGAACCAATTTCAGCGTGCCTTTAAGCAAGAGAGCCTAAAAACGTAAAATTTAAGTGAGAACGAACTTATGGGACACCCTGTAGACGCATAATGGGGGGTGGTCGCTCCTCTTACAAGTGGATGATTTTGTGGTCGAGGAAAGTGAATGAATTTGACACTGAAATTATCCTAGCACTTATGAGGGGGAGGGGGAGGGGGGCTCAGGTGGAATCCTCTCGGTTTTCGCGAACAACTCGCAAAAAACGACTTTCAGCGACGAAATCTTCAGTACCCTCGAGCAATTGAATGTCATACACGCCCTTAAAAATAACCCTGACCCAGGTGACATTTGAGCTGTGACCTGTTTCTCGAGACCATGTTTGGCTGAAATTGCGATTCGGCGTATGTCAGCGCACATTATCTCTGCGTTTGTAATCTTCATGGGATTTGTAATGTGCTAAAATGTGGAATGATATTTGTCCCATGCAACATGGTGGGTTTCAAGGTCACTTGAAAGTCAGGTCAAGGTGATTGACCTATGGTGACCTTTGATGACTTTTTCGTCTCTACGACTTATAAGGGAAGTTTTTGGAGCTGATTTCGAATTTACCACTCACCCGAACATTTGAAAAGTAATTTTGGTGACCATGCAGCATGTCACGAAGCTGCCAGTGGTGGCTTACACTTAATATAATTTAAATAGCCTTCTGGTTGACTTGACCTACCCCAAATACATGAATGCATCATTTTTGATCAAAAGTTATATGAATTTCGAAATCAGGTCCCAGAAAGCTAGAACCTAACTATGGGAAATTCTAACAGGCTCAGATTATCCCGACTTTTGGTTTGTTGACGGGACCTGGAAGGTCAACCAATGATTTGAGGCCCTGAAATTGGTTATTATCGGATTTGTTTTTTTTGCGTCACGGTCAACACTGTTATATTTCCGCAAAGCTATGGCTCTATGGGGTCAAATGGCTAGGGAAAGGGTCCAACAGACCCTCCACCCTTGTATGTTCGTGCCAGCGGCGGGCAAAACGCTAATATGGGTGAAGTTAACCCGCGCCCCGTTTAGGGGGCCGAAACGGTCCCCTCTCTTCTCCTGTCGAGTCGAACTCTCCAAAATACTGCAGGTATCGACACCAAACTTTCAGGATCCTTCCGAGCATCAATTTTACACCTCGTGGCCATTTTTTGTTTTAAACCCACGTCCTGATGGGGTCTGCCGAGCAACGCGGTCTGATGGGGCCCCCACGCATTTTGCCCCCCCCCCTCCTTAGGATTTCTCGAGAACCACGCAACATAGCGACAAGCGGTAAACGGCGTTGGATATCCCCAACAGGGAACTACCTTGTGACCCAATTTCATTGACCTCGGTCAAACCGATGACGTCACAGGTCAGGTCAAAGGTCGAATTTTCACCGTTTACAGGCATTTCAAGAAATGCGTTGTAAAATCGAGTAAAATGCATTTCATTGAAAATCATCGATGGGGAAATGTTCGTCAAGCACATATTTTGCTATTTGAGGTCACTGATACCAGGTCAGGTCACAGAGGTCAGGTCACTGAGGGTCACAAATTAAAAATATCATGTGATGCATGTTTTATGGTCCATTTTATATGCCAAATGCGATTATGTGGGACAGACAGCCCTTGGGGTCAGTTGAGATTATTTTTTGGCGAAGGTCAGGTCAAGGTCAGGTCAAGGTCAGGTCAAATTAGGTCAAATTTCAAAGTTCATATTTTTGCATAAAATGGGTAATGGGTATCGATTCGATGCAGATCGTCACGACGAGTTCAATGGTGGTCTCCGTTCTGCGCTACGTGGTCTAGAATTGCTAAAAATTGAGTTCAAATATTTGACGTCATCAATTTTTTACATTTTTTTCGCTATAACTTGGCCAAAAAAGAGGTATCGATCTAAAATTTGGTATGTATATCGAAGAGCGCAGGGACTTTCACATATATTCCGGTTTTTTTCGAATTTAGAATTTTTTTTTGGAAATTTTTTGAGTTTTTTCTAAAAAAAATCATTTTTTTTTTATTTTAGGGAGTGAAAATCCCAAAATTTCGAACATCAGAGATAGCAGTTTTGTAGCGCCGTGTTTTCTCTACACAACCACATAAAGAACTTTAAAATTGTTTGTTAACTGTAGAATTGGTGAGCGTTTCAAGATGTCATGCTTTTTGCTCATTTTTACTCGAACATGACCTCAGTTTGACCTCAATAACTCCTGACCCGAGGTGACCTGTGACTTGACATTTTGTGTGAAGGTGTCAAATTGATGCCCGGTAAGGTACCCAAAATTTGTCGCTATTCGCAATTTGTCGCAAAAAAATTTCTCGCTATTTAACCCTCGCCCGTAAACGGCGATCTGCCACCTTCGCCCATGCAGGGGGGGTTGGTGCGACCCCCCCCTTGGCGTTTGAAAACGGAGCGTCGTAGAGCTTAGCGGAAAAGACCAACGGATTGCTCTCGCCGAGATCTCGCGATTGGTGGTATATTTTTTGGTCCTAGGTCAACATTTGACCTACTTTTGACCGGTCAAATGTCAAATTTTCGGAAAAATAGACTTTTTCAAATTTTGCGCGGCGATTGCGGCAACACGGTGGGAGATATCGACTTGAAACCTTCACTATCGTGTTCCTTGATCAATTCTCTATCGTTTGGTATGTATTTCGTTTCCCTAGCTCTAAAAATGGCGCGTTGGGAGCGCCGGAAGTCGGCAAGGTCACAGTCGGCGGCAGAAATTCGAAAAATCAAAATTTAATTTTTTGAAATCTGATTGTAGGGGAGAGTGGGGTAAGATGCCCAGGGTGGGAAAGACGCCCCATCCCCTCTAGCGACGAAACAAAGAATCGGACCTGGAAATTAATGTTCTTAGCGTAAAGCGGAAGCCTGCCTTGTTAACGGCACAAAAAATTGCGAAGCTCAGTTGGGCAACGGCTGGCTGATGACTGCATGTTTTTTATTTGCTGCTTTCAAAAAATATTTTGGTGTTAGAACATTGTAAATATCAAAGAAGGTAAATAATTTTTGCGTCCCTTGCTATAGTCGTGATACATTAGCATGCGTGTACTGTGTCCCAAACAGTTTGTTTCATGGTGTAGTTTTATGGCTAACAAATTGTACTGATTTAATGTTACTTCGGTACCTTGGGGTAAGATGCCCCCTGTCCTGATGGGGAAAGACGCCCCCCTAAATCCGTAGGCTGTCCTTCAAACAGCCCGTCAAATCATTTATTACATACTTGTGATGTAGACAAAAGCCGATCTGGGACTATTGAGAGTCCAGTACGGTCGGGTGCTCCCCATGCCGGTCTCTCGGCCCACATAGCGACTTTTTGGGCGGCATCTGACTCTGAGAGCCCTCACGACGGCCTCTGTGGGCCCAATTATTGGCTCCAGGGCCCCTCACGACATCCTTTGAGGGCTCCCACGTTGGCCCCACGGGCCGCACTGGCATCGGAGGTCCCCACGATGGACTCGAGGGCCCTCAAGCATCATGAAGACCTATAAGAGCCCCACAGTGGTCTCCGAACGCCACCACGGAGGCTTGTTTGGCCGCGCTGGACTATGATGGCCCTAACGATGACCTCTGAAGCCCCTTACGACTACTATTGAGGGCCCTTATGGTGACGTTTGGTGTCTACTGCAGGCTCGAAGGGACTACTGATTCGTTCAGGCGATTCACGTGCCCATTTATGTCACTTATAGTGCAGGGGGCATCTTTCCCAACGTCAGGGGGCGTCTTTCCCACCCTGTGGGGTAAGATGCCCCCTTTCACTTCTTCGGGAAAATGCTTAATAGCAAAAAAGTAATAATATTTCAGGCACGAAAGTGTGATATTTTTGGCGAAAAATGATGTCGGCTTCCGTTGAAACTCCAAGTTTTTGCTTTCCCATCGTCATTTTCGAATATTATATGACATAGTAAAACCCTGGGCATCTTTCCCCACTCTCCCCTATTTTTGGATTTGGGATGTCCATTTGCTCCCTATAGAAGCTAATATTGCTGCATATTCCCATTGAGGTGACAAGAATTAGCAAAATAGTGGTTCGGGCGCTTTTCAAAAATAGTACCGGACGCTGTTCCTCTTGTGACGTCATAGCTCCGTGACCTGACCTGACCCGGTCAAGTTTCTTATACCATATAATAGCCAATACTTGCCCCAACATGCATGGGAAGTTTCATCACGATCCATCAACCGATGTCCGTACCACCGGCAGGAAACCTCGGGCGTTGGCACTCAGTTTGTGAAAATCCGGCCGGAGGCTGTTCCCTTTGTGACGTCATAACTCCGTGACCTGACATGACCCCGTCAAATTTTTTTATCAAAAGATGCGCAAGGTTTGCCCCATAAGGTACCAAAAATTTGGCGGCGCTGCGCGCCGCCGTTTTTGCACTATTTCCGAAAAACCTCAGGGGGGGGGGTTAACCCCCCCTACATGGGCGAGGGTTAAGGAAAACCACAGGGGGGCCAAAATGGCCCCCATCAGGGCGCGGGTTAAAAGGCCATGGTAGGTTGGCCACAAACGTTAAAATAACGTAACAATCGGCCATTTTCGATCCGATTAAAAGTTTACGGCAAGAGCTGTCACGCCTCCAGTTTTGAATGCAGAGAGAATGAAATGTACGGAAAGTTGTAGAATTGACGGCAACATAACTAATATCTCCTAGTTTTGAAACGTTGGATTTGACCCCCGAAACTAAAAATGAAAAGATATTTCGTGTGATGAAATACCCTAAAATACAAACAAAAACTCCAAATCTTGAGAAAAACGGAATAAATCCCGCGCCCTGTGGGGTCCGTTAATGTTTATAACGCGACCTGGTGGGGGGAGGGAGTGGCTATTTTCCCTACCCCCTCGTATCTCCGAAACTACTGCAGACTGATCCGCAAATTCAAACGGCGTTCGAAAGCCCTGTCAAATTTGTCGAGGAAAATCCAATTTCATTGACCTCAGGGTCACCGATGACGTCACAGGCTAGGTCAAAGATAAAATGTTTTGCCGTTCACGGATCTTCTAGGGAATGCGCTATAACATCGAGTAAAACATATCTTATCGAAAATCAGCGGTAGGGCGTTAGTTGCCTAGTACATATGTTGCTATTAGAGGTCACTGATAATATCAGGTCAGGGCACAGGTCAGGTCACCAAGGGTCAGCTCATGAACTCAGTTTTACTAGGACTGTGCGATGCATGTTTTATGGCCAATTTTTCAGTTTCAACTAAATGGTGTTGGTTATAAGACTCTCGGGAACGGCTTAGGTCACTTCCTGGTGGAGGTCAGGAAATCAAAAATATGTTTTTTTGTAGTTGTAAATACATTTTTTTCAGAATTTTCAACAATTCGAAACTTCAAAATGATAGCTAATGTAGTCTACTCGTGCAAATAAATTGAATCTAGCTTTAAAACTGAGCTCTTGAGAGCGTTTGCCGTAATTCAATATTTTGCATCCAAATCGGCCGACATGACGTCACTCTGACGTCATTTCCAGCCAATTATGGTAGCTAGAAAATTGAAACTTAGGCATATGGTGTCAAATTGATCCTGCTGAAGGTATCGCTAGTTTCGTGTTGATCCGTCAAACGGTTTATAAGATATTGCCGAAAAACGGGAGGGGGGCTCTGTAGAGCCCCTCTCCCCCCAGTCAAGCGCGGGTCAATAGTTCTCCTATGTTTTACAGAACTTTCATACCTCCCCCCCCCCACAAACCCTATGAGCTTTTGTCGGGTTGACGATAGTCAGATGGAAAAAAATTGATGCTCAATACCGTCTGAGTTCTTGGACCAAACGAAAGGCTTCAAGGAGGTATGAGGCGAAACGTATAATAGTTGAGCTTAAAACATCATAGGTGTTACCATCGTTTTCAGATATAAGTATAAAAACTGATGGTGACCTTTCATGACCTATGATGAGCTCAGGGGACCAAGGTGTGTCACAACTCAGGTCGAATTACCCGCTTCAGTATTGACATCTTTGCACGCTTACAACGATAAGCGTGATTTTCGTTCAAAGGAATCAAATTTTAATCTTCTCCGATTGGTTTATAATGAAGTTGGCCTGACCTTAGGTCACACATATGGATGGATGAACCAAATCAATCAAATGATATAAAACGAAACAAAACAGTACGAGTAAAAGGATCATATTTTTTACAACTTCTCGTCCCTATCGATCGCTAGATATGTAGTTTTAACCAATCGTTCGGTGTAAGGTGTAGTTTTGGCCGGGATACACTTATTTCAGGTTATAGGTCATGTGACGTGACTTGGCAACGTGACCTTAAATGAACTGGATCGGTGACTTTTACAAGATGTTCTGAAAATGTGCATCATAAGTTATACTTACTAAAAACGGTATCTGGTAACCCCAGCGCCGTCGAGATTTTCGCTTTAAGTAAAAACGCGGGTGAATTATGCCCCGAATGCCACCAAGGGATTCAGAAAGGTGCGCAAAGAAAGATAGGTTTTGTTGTCTCTTGTCGCAAACTAAGAATATAACCTCATGCTTGAAGAGGTCAGCTCGCCACGCGACTTTACAAGGCAGGGCCTCGTCTAAGGAATTTTCACTGGGGGGGGGGGGGGGGCAGAGACTGAAGGAGCCAAACCTAGGGTACCCCCAAATCCTGTTTTCTCACCGGATTTAGGCCACTTGTTTTTCGTCACAGCCCTGAGAACATGATTTTTTTTTAACAAAAGAAAACAAAACAAAAACCAAAATAGCAAAACCAAAATAGCCTATTTTGGTCGCCCGGCGCCCGGCGCAGATCGCCGGGCGATCTGCGCCATACCGTAACCCTCGCCCGTATGCATAGCAGAAGGGTGCGGGGGGGGGGAGGGTCGAACGGACTCCTCTCGGTTTTTCGCAAATAAGTCGCGCAAAAAGCGACCGATCGCGACACAACTTTCAGTACCCTCGCGTTTATCAATTTCACACCAACTCTGAAACTTTCATGACCCTGACCCAAATGACCTTTGACCTGTGAGTTACTTTTCGAGACCAGGTTTATCCGGAATCGCAATTCGGCCTACGTCGGCTCGCATTAGCCGAGCGTTTGCAGTCTTTTCGTGGTTTCAAACGTTTAAACATGGAATATGATGTTGCTCCCATGCATAAGGGTGGGTGTCAAGGTCTCCGAAAGGTCAGGTCAGTTCATTGACCTTTGATGACCTCGGTTCACTTTTTCGAGTTTAACACTAGTCTTAAAGACTAGTTTTTGGAGCTGATTTTGAATTTAGCAGCCATTTGAACAATTACGAAGAAGTTTTGGTGCCTTCGCAACATGTTACGAAGCTGTGAGAGGTGTTTGCCACCTACTACGAATACCCGGCAAAATCCTTACTGGTTGATCTGACCTGATTTGACCCGACCTGGCCTTAATGCATGGAGACATTATCTATTATCATAACTAACATGGTATTCGTGATCAGCACCCCGAAAAAAACATAACAGCCACCCTTTACGACGTTCTAACAGGTCCCGATTTACCCGACTTTTGGGTCATTGACCTGACCTGGAAGGTCAACTGATGACTAAGGATCTTGAAATTGGGTATCATCGTTTTCCTCTTGTCACGGGCAACACGGTCGTTTGTTCCGCGAAGTTCTAGCTCGATCAGGGGCGAAACGGCAAGGGGGTCCCCCCTTATACGTTCGCGACTGGAAAAACGCCAATACCGGCGAGGGTTAACATTAGTGTGCTACCCCTTTACATTGACGCACCAGACAGTGATAAACATAGGTACTATCCGTGTTGGGCGTTTCATTGAGTTTGTATGTTTGTGGGGGGGGGGGGGGGAGGAGGCAAACACGAGCTGGGTTGCTGGCCAGCTGCCATTTTATGATTTGCTATTCGGCGCTCTCTGGGCCCTGTTTCACGGCACGCCCCTTCACTTCGCTTCAGCGCGCTTCACTGAAGCGGTGAGGTAAACGGAACCTCCGATGCTAAGGTATGACCTCATCACAAAACAACAGCGTGTTGTATTATATTGCTTGCAGTATTGCTTCGCATTGAGATATGTCGCGGAGTACAAACATGAAATGTAACAGCCATATTTCTGATTTCAATGCGAAACAATACCTACTGCAAGCAATATAATACAGCGTGCTGGCGTTTAGTGATGACGTCTTACCTTAGCATCGGAGGTTCTGTTTAACTCGCCGCTTCAGTGAAGCGCGCTGAAGCGGAGTGAAGCGGCGTGCCGTGAAACAGGGCACAGCTCTGAAAATCACAAAACCCTATCTTTTCCCGTAGCGCATGAACACTGAACAGTTATTGAACAAATCATTTAACCCGCGCCGTGCTGGTGGCCTGAACTTTCCGCCGAGTGCTGGGGGGGGGGGGGGCGTTTTCACGCCCCCCCCGTCTAACTCGGCTCCTGGGCCACGTAGCGACACGCGGTAAGCGGCAATCGAAAGAGCGTCAAAAATAAGGACGAAAACACTTCGGTCATTTTTTGGGTCAGGTCAAAGGTCAGGTCACCAGAGGTCACCAAAGGTAAAATGTTGACTATTTCAACATTTTGGAAACTGCCAACGGCTATCTCGGGAACCGATAGAGCTACAGCGCCGCGGAAAAGCGCATTCGATAGCCCTTTTACAGACCTTTCTGAGTAATGTTCTCAGATTTGACCTCAGGTCAACGGTTTAGCCTCCAGAGGGCAAAAACTCCAAAAATAGCCGTTTTTACGAAAAACGTTTTTTCGTCAATAACTTTTGACTCATAAGCGCCATGACATTACTTTTGCCAGCATCGTGTTCCTCTCGTCGAGACGCGTCGAATGAACTATTTGTTGACCTTGAAAGGTCATTTTGAAAATTTGACCTCAGGTCAAGGTCATGACCTGACCGAAAAGGGTCATGTTGCATATCAGTCGATCCGTATCGTCGAGCTGAACACATCTGACGTGTTTTCACCGCTCTAGCACGTCTCTATCAAAAGTTATAGCCAAAAAACTGCTGGCGACCGTTCATGACCTGAGATGACCTCAGGGGCACACAGAGGGGTCACAGGTGCATTTTTCCTATTCAGTGTGTCATGTTTACCTATGAACCGATGTTTGAGAGCGTTTTGAACGATATTCGTCCAAAAGAGGCGCATTTCAATTTTCTCCCATTGACTTATAATGGAGAGGTCGCAAAATTGACCTGACATTAGGTCACAGATATCAAAAATCCGAGATATACATTTTATACATACTGTTACTCATATCAATCGCTGAAAGTTTCAAAGTGATCGTTCAGTCGGTGTAGCTATAGCGAGCCTTTGAACTTTTTCTGAGGTAAGGTCACTTGACGTGACCTGGTGACCTGACCTTGAACGGCCTAGGTCTGAAATTTTCACAACATGTGCGGAAATGATGTAGGAACACGTGTACCAAAAACGGCGGCGCCCCGCCGTTTTTGAGATATTCGCGAAAAACCTGAGGGGGGGGCGTAAAAACGCCCCCCCCCCCCCCAGCACGGCGCGGGTTAATGTTTCTCGTTAAATCCATGTAAGATTCCTAACAAAAACGTATTGCGGAGAAGGTAATTTTGTGAGAAGTTAACGTTTTGACTGGGGGGGGGGCAAATGTTGGCCACTGGGGGGGGGGGGGGCAATCCGCTCCACTGGGGAGGCAATTGCCCCCCCCCCAGTTAACATGTTAGACGAGGCCCTGTTACAAGGCCCATTACCTTATCTGCACCAGAACAGGGAAGAGCGGACAAGCTTCAGAACCTTTAGAAGCGAGCATTCAAGTGATTCGGCATGGGCATGAGTGTATAATCCCTCACAGACATTAGGATTTAACAACACAGAACAGAGTAAGGATGACATTTGTACACCTTTTACTCTATAAAATTGCAGCATCGTCCAAGATGACAAAATAATTGGTCTAAATTCGATGAAACAGGCAGGTAGTTGGGAGATCTTTCGGCTACTCCCGGCACTCCCGTTACTTATTGGCTACCTACTGTGGACGTCAAACCGCGTGGGACGCGACTTTTTCGCAATAACTTTTGAATACGTTGCCTCTCAAGAACGAAACTTCGGCAATGGACATTTCAGACCCCGGCCTAATTTTTATTATTAAGGTTTTTTAATGTCAAATAAATATTTAGGGTACTTCCCGTTCACTCGTAATGCTAAGTGAAATATCAGCCCGGATGGCGGCTATCGTCAGGCTGCTCGCGAAGCCCCGCCTACTAACTACGAATTCCCTGCCATCTACCGTTCAGACACGACTGCCATCTGTTGGTCGATCCTCACTCAGAACCGGTTCTGCATGCTGTGTGCGTCGGGTCTCAGATGGGCGGACATCTCGAAACCGATATTGTTCAGCATGGCCTTTTACCAGATTTTTTAATCCGATAAAAAACCGAGATTGTTCAGTATGGCCCTTTACCAAATTAACTATACGAATTATTGACTTAGCAGCAGGGATGCAGAGCCTTGAACAGTGGCGTATCCAGGATCTTGAAAAGGGGGGAGGCCAAACCTGCTCAAGGGGCCCCACCCTTACCTTAGGGGCCCCAGTAGTGGCGTACTTAACCTACGCCCAGGTGCGGTTCTTTGCCACTTTCACTATGTGAGGGGGCCTTTTTAGGCACACTCCGCAATCTAAAAAAGAAAATGAAAACGTGAAAAAGCCATCGATATCGATAGCTCTGTAGGTATGTAGGGTACAATTTATTTCAGCAGTAGGCATACAGTTTTTTTTTTTTGCTTTGGTCGTCGCCGGGGCCACTTAAGATTATCAAAAGCAAAATGTTTTGTCATTTTTTACGATTCTAACATTTTTCAAAGGGCAGATGTCAATCTCGTGTCTTGCGCTGGTTGAGGGCTGATACCCTTAACTTTAGAAGGGCCCGACTCGGGTTGAGCTCTGATCTAGACTCTGATGGCTCTATGTGGCCAAATTGGCCTCACTCCGACCTCTGAAGGCTCATTCTGGCCTCTGAAAGCCCCACACCGGCAACAGAGTGTCCACGCTGGCCTCCGGGCCCCATAATGGCCTCAGGAGACCCATGCTATGGCTGATCTCATAGCCCCCCCCCCCCCCCCGCTGGCTCTTGGGAGTCTTTGAGTCAGACGACCCTATGCCGCTCTCGAACCCACGCCGGTCTCTAGAAGCCCATGATGCCCCCTGAGGGTCCCACGCCGGCCTTTAAGGGCCACTCCTACCTCAGGGGACCCAAACATGCATAATATCTGTGTAGCAGCATGTGGATAGGACATCAGTTTTCCTTTTAATTCAGTATATTCATCCAGATCCGCAATGCCACGTAAAAAACTGAAAAGACACAACACGGTATTATAACCCTCGTTTCCTCAACATTCCTGCGCCACATTCGCAACCAACTGATAACTGACTATAATATCTGACTAGAATGTTTTTGTTCACTCTTCAACATAACAAACTTAGGCAAAAACATCATCTAATCATAAACAAAAGCATACATACCAAAATATTAAAGAAAATACATTACTCACTCCGTCCCATGTCCCTCGGCTCGCTTTTCGTTCAAAACAATAACATTTCTTGCGCAGATGCGACAAAAAACAGGGCCCACGCGGGCCACGCTGGTGGTCACCTAAACCACTGCAGTAAATTGATGCCAGCGGGAACATGGCTCCCCAAAATTCAACAGAATTTTCTCTTCGGATAACACTAACAGATACGTCGATTACACGAACAAGTATGAGACCATGAAACAGAAGTTGTTCCAAGGATCAAGTCCTTATAGACTACGGTCTCAATGCATCTTACACTTCTCACAGCTGTCCTTTCACGGCATGTGGACCGCTAATCCTACGCCAAGCACCTCTAGTTCGTCGTCCGCTCACCAGGCGTTCAGAGGCTCCCCGACCGGGAATCTCCGTCGTGCGCCCTCATGATCATGACCAGACGATGCACTGGCCTGTCGTATTCGGCTGCGCCGATCCGCACTCGCACCTTACGCACCAAGTCATCCGCACTCGGGTACGTGGTCACTATACGTCCCAGATGCCACTGAGAGCGCGGAAGACTGTCATCGGCCACAGCGACGAGGTCGTCGACCTTCATGTTAGGCTCCTTGTCGATCCATCTCCGTCGCTCCTGCATAGTGGGGACGTACTCGTGCTGCCATCGCGACCAGAATACGTCCGCCAGATGTTGTACGCGCCGCCATCTTCGACGGGCGTAGACGTCTTCACGGCAGAAGACACCAGGTGGAGGAAGAAGGACCTTGGATTTACATGTGAGTAGCTGTGCTGGAGTGATAGGTTCTACGCTATCAGTGTTAGTCATGCTACAAACAGAAATGGGCCGACTATTGACGACGTTCTCGGCTTCCGCGACAAACGTCCGGAACAGCTCGTCGTCCAGATGATGACTGTGTCCGTCCAGGATACTAGTCAATGCTGTTCTTGTCGACCTGATGAGCCTTTCCCATGAGCCGCCCATGTGGCTCGCGTACGGGACGTTGAAGGAAAACTCAATGAAATCACATTGATCCTTCAGCAGCTCTCGCCTGATCTTCCCCTTCTCCATCTCCATCATGGCTGCTTCCAATGTGCTTTTGCCGCCAATAAAGTTTGTGCCGTTATCACAGAACAGCTTTCTCACAGGGCCACGGCGACACACAAATCGTCTATATGCGTTCAGAAAGGCGTCTGCTGTCATGCTGTTGACAGTTTCCAGGTGGATCCCACGACAACTCAGGCAAGTGAAGAGCAGTATCCACCGTTTGACTTCGCTTCTTCGCTCCTTTACAAAGAATGGGCCAAACGCATCCACTCCACTGTTTTCAAAAGGTTCCGTCGCCTCCAAACGCTCCATAGGCAGGTCTCCCATCTTCTGAGTGCAGGGATTTCCACGTAACCTCTTGCACTTCACGCAGCTGAGGATGATCCTCACAACTGCCGATCTTCCCTGCACGATCCAGAAACCTCTTTGTCTGACTTCATTCAAAGTCATCTCTCTTCCACTGTGGTGAGTTCGCTCATGGCACTCACGAACAATCAGGTCTGTAATGTGTCCTCGTTTCGGTAGTATGATCGGGTGAGCTAGCTCCATTGATAAGCTGCTCTTTCGAGCACGTCCTCCTACTCGAAGTAGCCCATCCTGATCCACGAAAGGATCTAGTCCTCGCAGGCTGCCAACGGTTCTCTTTCTTCGGGGGTCACCAGATCGCTCTCCATCAGCTGAAAGGGCAGCCACGTCCTCATTGAAGTCTTCTTTCTGGACCTGTCGAAGGATCAACTTTTCTGCGTTCAGCAGATCTTCAGCACACAAGCCCTCCTCGGATTCATCTCCTTCTGGTTTCGTCGTCTTCGATTTGATCCGATGTCGGAGACGTCTCACAAACTTGATGCAGAGGGCAACAGCTCTACGAGCTCTGAACCAATCAGAGAAGTACAGCAGCCGCTCCTTCAGACTCGCAAACTGTTGTGCAACGGAAGCAGCAGTTGCAAGCGTCGTCATCTTCTTTACCTCTGGGTCGTCATCAGGGACTTCGAACGTACTAGGCGTCCTCTCCTCGTCCTGTTTCCTAAGGAACTCGGGTCCCTTCCACCAGATGTCGTTCTTCTTCAGGTCAGACGCCCTCTGGCCGCGGGAAGCGTAGTCTGCTGGATTGACTTCAGAGGATACGAATCCCCACTGATCAGTGATCAGGTGATGTGTACTGGCGAATTTGCTGTACACAATTCGCCACGAAGACGTGGAAACGTTTGTCTTCGTTTCCGATATAACCCAATACTACCTTGCTGTCACACCAGAAGTATTCTCTCAGGTTCGGAATATTCAGCTCTTGCTTCAGGAACTGGCTGGTTTTTGTCGAAAGAAGTGCCGCTGCCAGCTCCAGCCTTGGAACAGTCGTCACGCGTTTCGGCGTTACTCTGGCTTTCCCCAGCACCAGTGACGAATAGAGCTGTCCATCGGTAGTCTTCATTCGCAGATAGCTGCAGGCCCCGAGCCCCTCTAGGCTGGCGTCTGAGAAGTTGTGCAGCTCGTAGGACTCCACCAGACATGAGGATGGAACGTAGCACCTGGGCACTGCAAAAGTGGAAAGTGTAGCCAGGTCTGCTTTCCAATCAAGCCAGCACTCTTCATGTACCGGCTCATCCCATCCACCGCCATCACAACAGAGTCGCTTCAGTATCTGCTTTCCCTGCAACGTGAAGGGACACACCAACCCCAGGGGGTCGTATAGGGAACTGACGGTAGACAAAATCCCTCGTCGAGTCACTGGTCTGTCGGGCAGGTCTCCTGTCAAAAGGAGCGTGTCATCTTGAATGTTCCACGAAAGTCCAAGAGCCTGTTCCACTGGTTTGTACTCGTCCACGACGTCCTTGTTCTGAAGATTCTTCGATCGATTTTCTTCGGGGATGCTGGCGATGACATCCGGCTCGTTCGAGGTGAATTGGTGCAACTGGAAACCACCTTTGGAACACAACATTGTTGCGCTTCCAGCCAGGTCACACGCCGACGTCTTGTCCGGAGTTGATATCAATCCGTCGTCCACATAGAAATCGTGGCGCACGAAGGCTGCAGCTTCTGGGCCACACTCTTCTTCATAGAGCTCAGCTGTCTTATTCAGCGCGAACATCGCACAAGATGGGGACGATGTTGCCCCGAACAGATGCGTAGTCATTCTGAACTCTGTCGGTTCTTCCTGCAGGTTTCCATCCTTCCACCAGAGGAAGCGTAGCAGGTTCCGATGTTCTTGGTTCACTTTCACTTGGTTAAACATCCCTCTGATGTCACAAGTGAGAGCCACGGGGAGCTTACGGAATCGAGTCAAGATGCCGCAGAGGTTATTGGCCATGTCCGGTCCCTGCATGAGCTCACTGTTTAGGCTCCGTCCATCGAATTCACAGCTGCAGTCAAAGACCACCCTGATCTTTTGTTTACGAGGGTGACGGACCCCATGGTGCGGCAGGTACCACACTCCATTGCTGCCGGCTCCACCAAGTTCCTCTTCAGGCACAGGCTCAGCGACTCCGGTCTCCAGCATTTCTGTCATGAATGTGTTGTATTCTGCCTGAAATCCTGGATCCCTTTCAAATCTCTTCTTCAACCCTTGCAGCCTTTGCATTGCAAGTTTCTTATTGTCTGGCAGCACAACCTCTGGGTCCTTCAGTGGAAGTGGCGCTTCCATGTGACCATCTTCTGTGGCATGCATCTGTGTCTCCATTAGATCCACAAATCTCTTGTCTTGTTGTGAGATTTTCTTCTCTTGAGGTTGGTCCTGAAACCCTGTCTCCAACATTTCAATCAAATGTGACGGCCCGATTTCCCTCGCTCGGGTCCTCAGCGTGAAGTGACACTGCCTACTCGCCGCACCATCGCACGATGCAAAACAGCACGTTCTGTTGCCGCGAGCGAGGCCAACGACACCCCAGCCCATCGCTGTGCGGACTGCCCACGGCGCGTTGTCGTCTCCTGTCACGATGTCCTGAGGCTTGATGGCCTTGCTGCAGTTCAAGCCAATGAGTAGACCAATCGACGCCTCCGGGTAGTAGGGAGGCAAACTCTCAGCTACTTCTCTCAGATGAGACCAGTTTGCTGCTGTCTCACGCCTTGGGATCAGTTGTCGATCTACAGGCATGTCTTCACGGGTGTACGTTGTGGGGAGGCTGATCTCACTGCTGGAGTCCAGCGCTTCGATGACCAGTCCAGTTACTGCTTTCGCCTTCACCTCGGTTTTCCCAGTAATCGTACTCAATTCCAGAGAAGTTTCCACTCCGGGTGCTTTGATCTTGTCGCAGACGCTCTCAGTTATGAACGTCCCATCAGACTGTGGATCCAGAATGGCGTAAACCATTTCCTTGTGCTCCGGTGTTGTCCGGTGATGGACCAGTACAGGCACGATCAGTGAATGAAAACATGGGGTTCCATCATCTGCATCGCTGGGCGGTGATCTGATTTCAGTTTTCAGTGTTGTAGCCGTTTGTGTTTCGACTGACACCGATCGTCCGGGAGTCCCTCTTGATGACCTGAAATCATCATCATGTAGGAGTGTCGGGTGAGCACCGTGACACTTTCCACATTCTCTTCTCCTCTTGCACTCCTTCCAGATGTGGCCTATACGCAGGCAGCCACGACACACTCCATGCTTGCGAATCACAACATGCTTCTCTGGCAGGGACATCTTTGCGAAGACCTCACATGAGTCCAGTGGATGCCTCTCTACGCACAGGACACACTTCCACCTGTAGCTGTCAGGAGCTGATTGGCTACTGCTGGTTGCTTGGTAGCTGGGATCAGTTCTTCTGAAATTCCTGTCCGACTTCCTTTCAGCTACTGCACCAGTCGAAGAAGCGAATGCTCCAGCTCTGTCTCTTGTTTTCTTCAGTTTGTCTTGGTCTGTCTCCAGCGATACTGGTCCACAGGCGACTCGAGCCTCTTTGGTCAAGAAGTTGACAAACACTTCTAAGCCTGGGTACTCTGACTTGTCACGTTCATAGATGTGCTCATCTACAACCCTCCTCCAGCGATCTACAAGATATCGTGGAAGTCTTTTCAGCAGCTGGGTAATATCATCGATGTTCCCAAGATTGTTGAGTCCTGGTACTGTCTGAGCTGCCACCAGACAACCTTCCAGGAAATCTGCCAGCTCACGAAGGGCCTTGCCATCTCCAGGCCGAACATGTGGCCAGCTGTGGAGCCGCTGCCTATAGGCATTTGCTGTGACAAAGTCGTTTCCATACCTTTCAATCAGTTTCTGCTTTGCCTTAGAGTAGGCATCCACACTTCTCAACTGGAGAAGTCCTTGAATTGCACGTTTAGCACTTCCACCTGTGTAGGTTGCAAGATAGTGCAGTCTTTCTGTGCTCTCAGTAGTCCTTGACTCAATGTAACATTCAAATGACTTGAGCCACATTGCGAACTGCTCAACGTCACCCTTAAATACCTCAGGTTCAAGAACAGGCAGCTGGTTCTGTGACTTTGATATGATATGTGCCAGTCCTGTCAAAATTCCTTCGGCCTGAGCATTGCCATCTGAGTTCTTCTCTTGTGTTTTCACATTTGTCTTCACTTGTGTGTCCTTTTGATACTCATCTGGCCCATCTTCATTCAGAAGTTCTTGTTCAAACTTTTCGCTGATATCCTCTTGTGCGTTTTGAATGTCAAGCTGCACTTGTAACTCCAACTCCTTTTCTCTCAGCTCCAGATCCTGTCTTTCCTTCAGAAGTTCTTGTCTTTTCTTCACGGCCATCAGTTGCGCCTTCACTTCTGCCTTCTTTCTCTCATCCTGGAGACGCAGCATCATGAGGTTTGCTCTCATTGAACTTGATGTCGTACTAGCTCCTGCCACAGAGCCTTCAAGCTTTGTTTCATGATCAGTCAAAGCAAGTTCCTTTTGCAAAGCATCCACACCCTCTTTCATCTGGTTCAACTGTACCCCTATTTCTGCGTGGCTTGACAGATGCTCCTCCTTTCTGTCTGCAGGAAGTAGAGCTTGCAAATCGATAGCTGTTTGCATGAGCGTCACATATCCATGAAGCCACTGTCTCACCTTCTTTGTCACTGTTTTGTGGAAAACTTCATCTGCCTTGACCCTTTCGGACACATCTTCTTCCAACAGTTCAGCTCCTGTCTTCTTCAATTCCTTTAGAAGAACATTATAGCTCTTCTCCTTGGTTTCTAACTGGTATGCGGCACCTTTCGGATTTAATGTGACCTTTCTCCCACTCCTTCTAGCGAGCAGTGCTGCACCACCTTCCTTCGTTTCACCTTCCAGACCTTCCATCTTCTTACTTTCATCCATTTCAAAGCAGTTTCAAACAAAAAATAAAAGAAAAGTAAACACTACAGGTACAGGTTTATAGGTCGTTGGAAGAACTGAAATAATATGAGGCAAATAAAGTTCTACTCGGTGTATAGATTGTTAGTTCGGGTCATCTAACTACCTACAGGTTCAGAAATTGGTCCCAACGTTCATCTGGTTTTGTTCGGATTGGGGGATTTTTTACTGTAGCAGCATGTGGATAGGACATCAGTTTTCCTTTTAATTCAGTATATTCATCCAGATCCGCAATGCCACGTAAAAAACTGAAAAGACACAACACGGTATTATAACCCTCGTTTCCTCAACATTCCTGCGCCACATTCGCAACCAACTGATAACTGACTATAATATCTGACTAGAATGTTTTTGTTCACTCTTCAACATAACAAACTTAGGCAAAAACATCATCTAATCATAAACAAAAGCATACATACCAAAATATTAAAGAAAATACATTACTCACTCCGTCCCATGTCCCTCGGCTCGCTTTTCGTTCAAAACAATAACATTTCTTGCGCAGATGCGACAAAAAACAGGGCCCACGCGGGCCACGCTGGTGGTCACCTAAACCACTGCAGTAAATTGATGCCAGCGGGAACAATCTGAAAAGTGGCTGCCGAAGCACTCGAGGTGGCCTTTAATGGCCCAACGCCAGCCGTTGAAGGCCCGCACTGGCTTCTGAGGACCCAGCACCAACCGAAGTCTGAAGTCAGATGACAGATGGCCCCATGCTGGCCTCAGAGGGTTCACGGCCACAGAGTAGCCCACACTGGCCTAAAAGGGCTCCACATTGTCTTCAGAGGGCCCCAAGCTAGTCTCGGTGGCCAGTGGGCCTCAATCTGACCAAAGAAGGTCCCATGTCGCTGGGCTTAAAAGGCCCCACGCTGGACATAGACGGCCCCATGCTGGACATATAGTGTCCCACACTGGCCTTTAAAGGCTCCAAATTGGTGGCCTTAGAAGACCCCACAATGGCCTTAGAGGGCCCCACGCTGGCCTTGCAAAATGTGCAAAAGGGCTGAGCACTGGCTCCTTAGGGCTCTACACCAGCGTCAAAGGATCCCACGCTCGTGTCTAAGCTTCTTTATGGCCGCCAAAGCGACCTCTGAGGGCCC
This sequence comes from Amphibalanus amphitrite, assembly GCF_019059575.1. Lineage (NCBI taxonomy): Eukaryota > Metazoa > Arthropoda > Thecostraca > Balanomorpha > Balanidae > Amphibalanus > Amphibalanus amphitrite. The sequence goes on along the minus strand of NW_024882446.1, from coordinate 116,351 downwards.
ACGTTAGCCTCTGGGGGCTCGGCCTTGGCCTCTGAGAGCCTATGAGGGCCATGAAATGGCATTTTAAGATAGTTTGACACAGTTTGAATTTATTTATGCTTGGGCCAGTACTTTGGATGTGGCCCTGAAGGTCGTTTCTCTTGGGACACTCAAGCAGGCACGTACCCAGGATATCGCCCAGGAGGGGGCCACCTGCTCTCAAAGGGGCCCACGGGTCACCCGGAGGCCGCTGTCAACCCAGGCAGGGGCGTATCCAGAACCTTTCGATGAGGGGATTGGGTACAGTGGGTCCGGTCCCCCTTGCAGACGGCCCACTCTGTCCGTTTCTATTGTATTTGTATTTGTATTTATTTTGAAGAGCACTCCACAGCAACAGTGGCTTTTCAAGCTCCGAGTCAGAGAATAGGGTAGATACCAGATGTGTACAAAACAATTAGTCATCCAACCGAAACATACCAAGTCACACACACACACGCACACACACTGAGTCAGACGACCTTACTTCAGTTTAAAGACAGCGTCCGGCTCCGCATCTGTCGCTTCAGGGCTCGTTGGAAGCGTTTCCCTCTGAGGGAAACGGTCTCAGGTGGCAGCTGGTTGTGAAGCCTCGGGGCTCTCGCACAGAAACGCCGTTTCCCCGCCTCGGTTCTTGACCGTGGTACATGGAGATGACTGTCCTGCCTGGTCGTGCGCTCACGTACGTCCGAGTTCGAGCGGAGGACGGCCGCGAGGGAGACTGGCTCGCCACTCGAGAGCAGTTTCTGCGTGAGGCAGAGCGTACTGTACTCAGCGAGTTGCTGAGCCCCCAGCCAGCCCAGGTTCTCCAGCAGGTCACTCGCATGGTCAAATTTTCTCCGGCCGAAAATAACTTTTGCTGCAAAGTTAAGGATTTTTTGGATTCTAGCTGTGTTCTTTTTTGAGCCGTTGCCATAAACTGATATGCAATAGCGAACCTGCGAGAGAACCAGGGCTGTCACAAGAGAGACGAATATGCCCCGGGGCACGACGTGTCGTACCTGTGAGAGACCGATGAGGGTCCCAGTGCAGCGGCGGCTGACGGCACCCACGTGACAGTCCCAGGACATGTTTGAGTCGAAAGTCACACCCATATTTTTCACCTCGTTACAAGGCACGAGATTTGTGTCACGGAAGGCGACTGTGAAATTTGGTAGTTTGCGCAAATTTTGACGGTTTCCAAGAGCAATGAGTTGAGTTTTGTTCGCGTTGACCTTGAGGGCGTTCGCGCAGAACCAGTTATCCAAAGATGCGAGAGAATTTTCCATACGAGAGATGAGCGCCGAAAGTTCGCTCTTTTTGCCTGAGACCATCACCTGGGTGTCGTCAGCGTACTGCAGAACCTTGGCATCGTTTGCATGGAGTGACAGGTCGTTTGAGAACACCGTAAACAGCAATGGCCCCAGGGCAGAGCCCTGGAACACGCCCATAGAGTTGGGGAGCGGGGGCGAGACACGCTGGGCGCCGGCGCAGTCACGCAGAGTCACGCTCTGAGTGTGACCGCTCAGGTAGGCCGCAAACCATGCAGTGTCGATGCCGTACAAGTGCAGTTTGCTGAGTAGTATATCATGGTCAATGACATCGAAACACTTGCTTAAATCTATTAGGCACAGAAGAGAGATCTCCCCGCTGTCGGCGGCACTAAGGATGTCGTCGGTGACTGTCACCAGCGCGGTTTCCGTCGAATGGTGTGGACGGAAACCGTGCTGGTTGGGAGAGAGGAGGTGGTTTGAGGATAGGTAGTGGTAAAGTTGGTGCTGAACCACCTTTTCCACCACCTTTGAGATGACTGGAATGATTGAGATTGGTCGGAAATTGGATGGGTCGGAAGGGTCACCGGACTTGTGGATAGGGTGGATAAGGGAGTGTTTCCAGGAAGCAGGATAGTCAGACTGGGTCAGGCAGGAGTTGATGATGTGAAGGAGTACGGCGCCGACAGCGGGGAAACTGGCCTTCAGCACCCTGATACAGATATCATCAGCACCGCGGGCGGTCGAGTTGCGCATGCTGAGCAGCGTGCTGGTCAAAGTGTCAATATCGATAGGTGATACAGTAAAACCACACGCCCCCACACGCGGTAAACGGCACGCGACGGATCGAGCAGCACCCTGGTCCCGGTCCGCCACCTCGGCGGCCACTCGCGGTCCGACAGAGACGAAGAAGTGGTTCAGCTCCTCGCTGGGTAGCTGAGGTAGCACCGGTGTGCCAGAGCGCTTGCCAGCCACAACCCCCCGCACGCTCCGCCAGGCGGCCCGCGGCCCGCGCTCCCTGATACCCTCCTCGCCTACTCTGTCGGGTATCACGGCGGATGGCAGCTCGCACGGCACGGTTAAGCTGGCGGTACTCGGGCGCGCTCCGTCCACCCGCGCGCAGGGCGGCGCGGCGGCGACACATCAGGTCTCGTGTAGCAGCCGAGATGGGAGGGGCAGTCGGGTTACGGACCCGAACCGACCGCATCGGCGCGTGCTTGTCGAGTACGGGCATAAAAATCGACAAAAAGACATTCCACTTCTCAGACACGGTCGGTAAACTAAACACTCTACTCCAATCAGCACGGTACAGGTCGAGAAGGAAGTCATCATGGTTAAGACGTTTAAGACAGCGCGAATGAGTGATGACAGGCTTGCGGCGAGCACGGGGCACGGCAGCATGTAAACGAACTATGTGGTCGGACTAAAATCAAATCAAGTTTGCCTGTCAAGTCTGTCTGTCTGCCTGTCTAAGCCCTGAGAAAAGGTGCAAAATTGGTAGGTAAAAATATCATTTTTTGCTTGAGAAGTATGCATAAAATGCGCGGTATTTTATGAGGAGGTGAAGCGAGTGAGCGCCTCAGAGTCACCTGCGTTAGTCCCTCAGAGGTCTCGGTGAAAGGCCGTCAGATGCGCTGGTGTGGGGTCCTCACAGGCGCCGTTGTGAGGGCCTTAGGGCTTAGAGACACTGGTGGAGGCCATCACTTAGGCGTGTGTGGGGCCCTGAAAGTTACTGGTGGCTCTTCATAGGCCGGCAAGGGACCCTCAGAGGTCGGTAAGAGGCCCACAGAGTCGCTGGTAAGTGACCGTCAGATGTGCTGCATAGGGCCCATGGGGTATTCTCACGAGCCCTGTGGTCTCCTTTCCAATTGAAGCGTTGCCAGCGCGGGCCCTCTGCCGCCAATTAGCACCGCAGGGCCTCTCGGGCCCGAGGGGACCCTAAGCCCTATAACGGACACGTGCCCCCTCGCCCCTGGCCATACCATTGAATCCGAGTGATCACTGGCCGTTCAGGCAATCAGGGGCCTCTCAGATGACCAGGGGCCCTTCAATTGACCAGGGGTCTTTCAATTGACCAGGGGCCCACCAGGTGACCAGGGGACCCTCTGATAACCAGGGGACTGTTATACCAGGGGCTCCACGGGTAACTAAAGGCCTTTATGTGACTGCAGGGGCCCTTCATATAACCAGGTACTCCCCGGGTAAACATGGGCCCTTCAGGTGACCAGGGTTTCTTCAGATCACTGGCCAGGGGTCACCCAGGGGATCAGGGGCCCCTCAGGTAGCTAGGGGCCCCTTAGATAACTAGGGGCCCCTCAGGTAACCAGGGGCCCCTAAGATAACCAGGGGCCCCCTCATATACCAAGAGGCCCCACTGGTAACCAGGGGCCTCTCAGAAAATCAGGGGCTCTCAGGCAATCACGGGCCCCTTAGGTTATCAGGTGCCCCTCAGGTAAGCAGGTGCCCCTCAGGTAAGCAGGGGCCCCTCAGAGAACCAGGGGCCCCTCAGGTAACCATGGTCCCCTCAGATAACCAGGGCCCCTCAGGTAACCAGGGCCCCGTAGCCAGGGCCCCTCAGGTAACCAGGAGTCCTTCATATAACCAGGGACCAATCAGGTAACCAGGGCCCCTCAGATAACCAGGGGCCCCTAAGATAACCATGGCCCCTCAGATAACCAGGGGCCACTCAGGTAACCAGGGGCCCCTCAGATAACCAGGGGCCCCTCAGGTGACCAGGGGGACCCTCAAGTAACCAGGGCACCGCTCAGGGCCTCCATGGCCCCCCTTGGGTACGTCACTGCACTCAAGTAACCCAAAGGGCCCACTTGCATGTTTGATGCCAAAGGGGGAGGCCATGGCCTCTTGGCCTCCCCCCTGGATACGCCACTGGCCTTGAACATTTGAGTCAGCTCCAGCTCCGGCTCCGGCTCCGAGTAAAATGGCAATACGGCTCCGGCTCCGGCTCCCACTCAGGGCAAAATATGACGGCTCCGGCGGATCCGGCTCCCCTCCGGCTATGCGTACCGGTGCATTACGGAAACATTTAAGTTGGGGCATATTGGGGCTTGGCAGGATAACACGAAGCGTACTAACGTTCCTGGCGGTTTGATATCTACAAGAACCTACAATGTTAGTGTTAGTGTTAATTAAAAAAATTAACTTGACTGTGTAAATATATTATATTATTATGTATCTCATTTACTTAATTACGTTGACAAACTTATTAAATAGTTATTTAATTATTTTCTGTTATTCTTAATCATCGTAATATTTGGCGTAACGCGTATAGTCTTCCTATCTGGGTGACATTCTTAGCGAGTCGAAGAAAATATTTCATTGATAGAATTGATAGAATTCTCAGTTTATCGCGGCTTCCTTCACGGTTAAATACCGACAAGAGGCGCATTGCAAATACATTCTTGCAGCCCTTAGGGCAAGCATGAATAACGTACGCCATGCGGCTGGGTGTGTTGGCAGGAAGCACCGCGTACCAACCCCTACGGACCGCGACTGACCGGTCTCGGGTCAGGTAGCGCCTCAGGCAACGGCCAGCCGAGGCGGAGCTTAGCTCCAACGTCACACTATGGCTCCGCCCCTTGTGGAGTAGCCTCTGCTCACCGAGAGAGTTTCAGGAGCAAAATTTAACATTACGAGTGAACGGGAAGTGCCCTAAATATTGATCGGACATTGAAAAACCTTAGTAATAACAATTAGGCCGGGGTCTGAAACGTCCATTGCCGAGGTTTCGTTCTTGAGAGGCAACGCATTCAAAAGTTATTGCGAAAAAGTCGCGTCCCACGCGGTTTGACGTCCACAGTAGCAGCGATCTGGCTCGCTATGTTCCTGCTAGTCGAAATTCTCTGAACAATGGCCTCATGTAAAAGTTCGGCTTAGACGGGCAAAGGTAACTTTTTGTACGCTTCCGTTATCATGCCAGTATGTACCATGGTCCATGGATGACATTATGTGGCTTTTCCGTATGCATCATTCCGGTCAGACCATCCATTTACCATCGTCAATAATGACATTTGTCCGGCGATTACAAAACAAAGACATGATGCGATACGTTTTTCAGCAAACGAGCAGAGGCCTAGTTTTTGTAAAGTAATCTTGGGTTTTTGCTACAGCACACAACACGCTGCCGCTCGCAGTTGTTGGACTGATTGGCCTAGGTGGCAGCACCAGTCACTCAACAGAGGCCGCTTTTTGTCAGTGCTGGCCGGTTCTGGACAGCGGCTCTGACAGGTCGGGCGTCCCCAGTGACTCGAGTCAGACCGTGTTTACTTAGAGGCAAAACACGGTGCCGGTCCGGGCGTCCGCGCCGTTTGGGGGTCGGTCACCCCTGGCTGATGAACATGGCATGGGGTTGGGGGAGGGTGGCGTCGGCTGGTCTCGATGGCTGGCTGAACCGTCAAGGGCCAAGTGACCCTCCATATGGATTACCTACATATGCATTGTTATTTGTTGCAAGCTTATATCTCCGCCCGTTATGCTGCAAAAGATGTCAATGGTGCTTTAAAATTTACAACATTATCCCTTTTAAATATGCAAAGATAATTGAATCAAAATTATCCCAAAATAGGTAAATGAGCTAGAGCATCGTTCAAAACGCGTAAACGCGTTTAATGTGTGAGCATTTAGGAACAGTAGTTCTCTGACCATAAACAAAGTAAAGCCGTCTGGGCTTACGGCCTTCTTCTTTCAGGATCAGCCCGAGACGGGTGTCGGACGTCGGACGTCGAGAGGTGTGTCATTCGACCAGTCACCCTACCAAACAGCCGATGAACAGCAACTTTTCTTACGAGCACGGAGCATAGGTACCCCTCCAGTCGGTGGTGATCGATTTAACGGCTGACCATGGCCGTTCGTTCGATGATAGGGTATGCATTTTATTAATAATATCAAGCAGACTAATCAGAGACCATGTTCACTGGAAACAAATCGGTAAACGATTTAGCGGCTGGCCATGGCCGTTCGTTCGTTGATATGGTATGCATTTTATTAATATCAAGCAGACTTATAAGAGACCATGTTCACTGGAAACAAACCGAAAATCTCCTGAACGGGAAGCTTTTTTCAGCCACTTTTTTAGCATGGCCACTGAAAACTATGTCTTGAGCTGGCTAAAACTATGTCCACTTCTGTCATTTTCCATGATGGGGAAAAAATAATTGATCGCCGTCTATGCAGAAACTTCTTGGGTTGTGTGGCATGCCTCATAATAGGACCTCAGTCCCAGAGTCCAAAATGTGTCACTGTGTCTTTGTGCGCCAGTGTCTTGCGCCACGTGCTCGTCGCAGCGTCATCGATTGCCACCGCTGCGCCATTGCTCGTCACTGCTGCGCCTGGGGAAAACGGGCCGCCGCTGACAGGCTAGCAGTTTGCAGCGGCGAGGGACGCTACAAAACACGCACGGCCATCGTTACAGATTGGGAACACAAACAGCGGCGAGCTCCACGGACTAAAAGCGGGCTAAAAACGGGCTGGAACGGGCTAAATTGGGCTAAATCGGGCTGACAGCGGGCTGGAAACGGGCTTTGTCGGACCTCTGTGGCACTGGCGGAGGGGCAGAAATGGAGGTATTGGCGCAGCTGAATGATGTCAAGTGCTGCGCTACGTCCATGCGTCCATGTCTCTTTGTCGTGACAAATAATGTCTACATACAAATCCAAAGAGATGCCAGTGGCACGTCTCCCTTTTCTGTGGCGTCCACAATGTGTGAAAATTTACCACTGCTATCGAAGATCATGCAACTTGGATGCAAGTACGTAAATAATAGCTAATTGTAAATTCGCTCGATCAGATAAAAAGAGGAAAGGAATTTTAGTGGGTCGGATGACGTTTAGGCGCTATCACTGTGGCGTCTGAGTTACCGCCTTGTTTTTATATTTGTTCCGCCCTTGGCCACGTCACATATATCATTATATAAGTCACAACTCACACAAATAAATGACGAAACATTGGAAAATTTTCGTCACTGCGTATGGGCCAGTGTAAGCTTTGAGTTACGACTCACACATACATTGCCGACAACAAGTGTGTAGGCAGCTGTATCTACATCGAACTCGATGTTTTGGTTGGAGGGGCTGGGCTTTATTTCATATGGGCTAAATAATTTCAGAGCCCTGAATTGGGCGTACCTATATAGAATGCCGATTGACCGGAGTTGACCACTGACGCTTTGCCACAGAAGTTGGTCCCATTCTGTTGAGACGGAAGCGTGCCGGTGTAATGGAAATGATGGTCCAGCTGCTTAACGGTCACAAAGATGTTCATAGCTTGTGGGAGCTGCTCTTATCCGTTGTTAGGTAACAGTTAGCAGGAGGCGCCCGAATAGAGATGGAAGTTTGATCCAGAATGAGACTGAGCTGGTCCTGAGGTAGGGATTAGAGATCACGGAGACCTCTCTTCTTTGGCCCCACTAAAAATCTCTTGGTGTTGTCGCTGGTCTTGTCAACAATATCGGCTCAATATTCAATACACAACAAATTATGGTCGAATCCCGCCCCTCAGCAACTTTCCGACGGTAATCAATTATCGGCCATTAGGCATTAGTTGCCCATTTCCAACAGCGCAAGGTTGGATCCTACAGCACAGCAGGTTAAATTCCCCATTCGTGAATGCTTCAGTAATGTGTTACCAGTCCCTGAGCGGCTCCACGTCACCCTTCAGAGAGGTAGCAGCGCCACCTGTCCTGTCCCGTATCATAACTACCTGGCGTTAACTTAGTGAACCACTGCTTCGTCTCTCCGCCGCTAGGTGGCCAACTGATCTGACCGAGCCCATCACAATGCAGGGGTCCGGTTGGCCTTGGCCGATTTCCGTTGCCGCCTCGTCGGCCGGGGGCGCCGCTGCAATCGGCTCGCTGCATCTAGGCCACGTGACGACAAACAGGAGCCGATGGTTTTTCGTCGCTGCGACCCTGACTAGAGGCCGGATAGGCTGAAGAAGTTGCCTCGTGGGCACACGAGAATCGCATACAAAGCCGCGAGCGAGAAATCCAAAGAGAGATGGGATCGGGGTCAAGATGATCAACAAAAACAACGGCTTGGTATACATGAACATATTTCATTGCTATATTTGTTATGTTTTACTTACATATTGCAAAGAGTGGGTAGCAAAGCTTATACTGATAAAAACATCGTTTAATGTGAACGGTAGAATGTTGCTGTCCTTTGTGAACTGCCTTGGCAGATGCAAACCCGTTATTGTAAAAGATGAAGTAATAATTTGCTGTCACTGCTATATTAACCCGCGCGGGGCTGGGGTCTCCAGCCGAACGCGCGGGGCTGGGGGGGGGGGGGTAAATTTTACCCCCCCCCCCTGTTATCTCCCGAACTAATGGTCCGATTTGGAAAATTCAAACGCCAATCGAAAGCTCTCATCACGAACTACTAAAAACATGTACTTAATTTAAAGTTTGAGGTCAAGGTCAAGGTCAGGTCAAGGGTACAAATTGCTAGTTTCTACAGTATCGGCCTTGCACCGTAGTTGCCGAAGAATGGAGTCATGGACTGAGACTGATCGCCCAAAACGTGTTCTTAGGCTACCAAGACAATATTCGTTGCATACAATAACATTCAGAGGTCAAGGTCAAGGTCAGGTCAGGTCAGGTCAGGTCACCAAAAAACAAAATATAGAAAAGGGCATGTGCGACACATGTTTTATGGGTCATTTTACTCATAGAATTCAATAGGCACACTCAATAAGTGATATGAACCACCTCTGGATGAATTCCAGGTCGAGGTCAGGTCAAGGTCAGGTCAAGTGAGGTCAAATTTTGAAGTTGGTTGTTAAGGCCTAAAAAGGTGTCAATCTGATGCAGTTTTTCACGGCGAATCGAATGGTGCTATTTTTGTTTCCGTACGAGGTCTAGAACTTCCAAAAAAAAACCATTTTTCAAAAAAATTGTGTGTCGTGACGTCATAAAATTTTGAATAACTCCCACCTTTTTGAACCGATTCTTCTAAAATTTGGTATGTAGGTGCACATAGACCACTTCTCTGACATATATTCCGGTTTTTTCGATAGACTCAAAATTTTGGATTTTATAATGATTTTCCCAAAAAAAAGTCAGTTTTTTGAAAAAAATTTAGGCCAAAATCCAAAATTTTTAAAAAACCGAGATAGCCATTTGATAGACAAAGTAAAATTACGTATAACCTTTTTTGTTACGTCTTGATTCCTTTAAAAATGAGGATGTTAGGGGCGTTTGAACTTTTGCCGTTTTTGAGGCGAAAATGGCGAACATGACGTCACTAAAACGTCAATTTCTCAAAAATTTTCCGACGGATTTCGCTCAAATTTTCAGGGAACGTGTTAAATTGATGTAAGAAAAGGTACTGAAAGTTTGGCGGCGCTGCGCGCCGCCGTTTTTGAGATATCGCAAAAAATCGCGAGGGGGGGGGGTAAAATTTACCCCCCCAGCCCCGCGCGGGTTAAGTATTGGTTTTAATTTTTTTCCAATCGCTTTCATTTGATCTAAACATTTAAATCCATATCCAATATGCATTTAAATCAGTGAATATCAATTTTGGCTTCGCATAGGCAATTGTTTAACCCTAGAACGCCTAGGGGGGGGGGGTTGTATCAACCCCCCCCCTGAGGTTTTTTCAAAGTGCACGCTAAACGGCTTGTCGTAGCGGGCTGAAATTTTCAATACCCTCTGGGGCAACCTTTGCGCATCTTTTGCCGAAAAAAAATTGATCGGGTCATGTCAGGTCACGGAGTTATGACGTCATAAGAGGTACAGCCTCCGGCCGGATTTTCACAAACTGAGTGCCAACGCCCGAGGTTTCCTGCCGGTGGTACGGACATCGGTTGATGGATCGTGATGAAACTTCCCATGCATGTTGGGGCAAGTATTGGCTATCATATGGTATAAGAAATTTGACCGGGTCAGGTCAGGTCACGGAGCTATGACGTCACAAGAGGAACAGCGTCCGGTACTATTTTTGAAAAGCACCCGAACCACTATTTTGCTAATTCTTGTCACCTCAATGGGAATATGCAGCAATATTAGCTTCTATAGGGAGCAAATGGACCTCCCAAATCCAAAAATACAATCAGATTTCAAAAATTTAAATTTTGATTTTTCGAATTTCTGCCGCCGACTGTGACCTTGCCGACTTCCGGCGCTCCCAACGCGCCATTTTTAGAGCTAGGGAAACGAAATACATACCAAACGATAGAGAATTGATCAAGGAACACGATAGTGAAGGTTTCAAGTCGATATCTCCCACCGTTTTGCCGCAATCGCCGCCGAAAGTTGAAAAAAAGTCGATTTTTCCGAAAATTTGACCTTTGACCGGTCAAAAGTAGGTCAAATGTTGACCTAGGACCAAAAAATATACCACCAATCGCGAGATCTCGTTGAGAGCAATCCGTTGGTTTTTTCCGCTAAGCTCTACGACCTTCCGTTTCGAAACGCCAGGGGGGGGGTCGTAACAACCCCCCCCTGGTCGTTCGTGTTATGAGAAATGGCCTGGTCGTGCGAGGGTTAAAGAAATATAGGTACCTAACGATAATATACACATACTTATTTTGCATCATTAATGATTCTCCCAAAACACTGCAACATATCAAGCTCTACAATATCTTTGTGTCAAAAGACAAAACCATATGAAATAAGAAGTGTGCAAGAAGGTTTCAAACCACAAACATGATATGATTAATGTTAAATCATTTGAGGAATAATATATATTTAATCGGACCGCCTCCTCGATATACCAGGTATTATTCGGTGTACCTAGCCAAGGGTGTTTTAAATAATGCCCGAACGGAGTGAGGGCATTATTTTTTTCTAAAATATTAACCGAACGAAGTGAGGTTAATATTTTCAAAAATAACACGAATGAAATGAGTGTTATTTTTGTATTTAATGCACGAGCCTGCGAGTGCATTAAATATAAACACTCTTGGCAAGGCACACCGAATAATGCCTGGTGTACCGAGGAGGCGGTCCGATTACATTTATTATAACGACTTTGCGCCGTTCGTTGCTCAGCTCGTCTGTTTAAAAGGGCTACATTGAGGGATTGGGAAAAGAAACGGGGCTTGGTTTTGTTTTCGGGGAACATTTGTTAATAACGAAGTGTGTACTAATTAATCAAATTAATAGCGCCAATTAGGAAATGCAATAGTGGAATAAGTGGACTGTGCAATGTCTCGGTCAGTCTCATATTCATATGCAGGCCCTCTTGCAGCACTTGTAAAGAACTTATGCACCCAGGGCCGCCTTCTGTGAGAACCTTATACTGAAAACGCGTATTTACAAGCTCTGATCTATTCCATCATCTCTGTATCATGTGTTCCTGGGTATACCTATCAGACACTTACGATAAGTGGCTACAGCCCATTCTGGGTCTTCCTTGTGTTGGTTGGAACACCTTCTGCTTCTCTGTTCGCCAGCTCTTGGGAGAGCAAACTGCAGTTTTTCTCGCTGTCTGTACCATTCGTATCCATTTTCTACATTATGAGCATCACCTTTGAATGATCGGACAAAGCAGTGGGCCTATCAGATTAAAAAAAGAAGGCGTCTCAAAGCTCTCTGAATTTGATTTAGCTCTGTGTTGCCTTCGGTGCTCTTAACATTCAATCGATTCAATCTCAATGCAGGCCAATATTCTTTTTTTTTTCAGCGAGCAGCTTGAAACCATTCTTGTGAAACCATTCGGGCTCCACCACGGAAAGAAAAAGTCTGATTAACAATATTATTCCCGGGATTAATTTCTGTTATACCGACGTTTTACTTAAAAAACTGAAATCACGCGCGCGTTTAGAGACAGCCCTCCGATGCTGCAGAAAATACTTGTGCTATCAAGATTTAACCATACTTTTATAACATGCGTGAACGGCGCAAAGTCGTTAAAATAGAAAAATGATAAGGAGTGCTCTGCGCCTTACTTTTTAGTTTGAGAGCAAAATACATTTTAACACACAAAAGAAAGCAGCCGGGTACAATGGATACTTAGATAGAGATGTCAATCGGATACCAACTTTTTGGTATACCGATACCAAACCGATACCAACAGGGTATTTGGTATTTCAATCCTAATGTACTTGGTATTTTGTTGGTATTATGAACCTTCATTTATGTATAAAAGGCGGAGAAATTGGCTAAAAGTCGGCATTTCCCTCATGTTATGAAGTTGGTTCGGTATCGGTATTTCTTCATGGTTTATGTTGGGATTTGGTTTGGTATCGGTATTCAGATTTTCTCTTATTGACATCACTTATGGATATACACTTGAGCAATGAAACAAAAATGTCCGCACATTTTGTGATGCATACTGTGCCTTGTAGGGCGTGTAAGATATTTCCTCTTCAGACTCATATCATATGTAAAAAATCCAAATTGTGATAGGTAAATGAGTTGTTTTGTGGAAGCCAGTGCAACTTTTTTGAAAGGACCCAAATGCTAGCGTATGATAAATATTCAGAATAGATACCCTGCATTTGCAGAACAAAAGGAAAGAAGAACAAAAGTAACACGTATGTATTTGACATCACGTCTTACTTATTATATGTATTCGTTGTAGGTGTTCGTCTTCCAAAGAGGTGCTTCATAATATGCACTATGCAGTGCACAGTCCTATATGATCTTCGCATCGTCGTTGTGTACCACTCTAAAAATGACCTTCTTCTTATTTCCTTTAGTTCGCCCTTTTCTCTTATCCCACCTTGTCTGTTCCCAATCCCGACCAATCCAGCACACACCAGCCTGCCTGGCGTGGTAACCGCGTCCGAACCTGCAGCGTGGTCCCTCGCTGCGCCGGCCCGGCTCTGCAGCCTGCCTGCCTCCCGTATACCGTGCCTCGGCTCCAAGGTCAGCCTGCAACGGCCCGCCACTGACGACGACTTATCCGAGTTTGAACTGAACGCTCAACGGCCGGTACCGGGAACCGAATCGGTTACCATCGCGATCACGCCGGCGTCCTGGAGGCGCAGGGGTCAGTGGAGTCATAGATCCGGCTTGACCGTGTAAGGCGGCATCGATATGCCACTGGTGTCATGCCCTGTGAGTATGACACATATTTTTGAGTTGAAGCGACATTGCCTTTGTTTGAAAAAAGCAGTCGGTGACCGGCGTACGATGTGGGCTGAGGTAAAAATTGCGAAGAAATAACGGTTGAGGAAGAAATTGACCGAAAAGAATCATTGACACGAATGTTGATTGAGCTTTCGAAGTAAAAAAAGATCTTGATGTGTTTGCAACATAAAATTTATCAAATCTTCACTATCCAATATTCATGTCAATTGTCAAGCATAAGCACTTCCATTCAAGACGTTAGCGTCTTATAGATGAGATGGATGAGACTAACCCGGCTATTGATGAATATTTAATTTAGCTATATTGACACCATTTGTCAATTGTCAATCGACCAACTCGTACTTCTTTTATCAATCATTCAGATGTTATCCTTCCGGTAGCTCTGAACGCAGACTTCACACTACTACTTTCCTAGCTCTGCCGACCGACTTCAGTTTACCTGTTATTATGAGTGTTTTGTGTGAACAGTGTACACAAAATATAGATGGTGATGGGAGCTGCTATAGCGACAACGGAAACTTCCTTGTCTGACCAATTTAGCAATCCAAAGCATGATTGTGCTCTTGGTTTCCTGTGAGATAAGCTATTAGACGCTATAAGCTATTGGTATTGACGTAAGCAAAAGAGAAAACGGGGCTCTAATTGCAGGAATATATTATGTGGTCATTAGTCACATTGTTAGTGACTAGTCGTCTTGTCATAACAGACTGGTGCACAGACTGGTGTTTGATTCGCCCGTGATTGAATCGATAGGATTAAATCAAACACAATTTATTGAATCAAAAAGGTTTGATTTACCTTTTAGGATTGTTCGATGCACAAGCCATAACTGAATCAAACGCATTGGAAATCAGGGTTGATTGAATAAAAAAAAAAACGATTCATGCGCTTTAACCCTCGCGGTGGGGGGGGGCGCATTTTTTTGCCCCCCCCCCCTTTAGATTTTTCGATATATCTCGAGAACCGCTGCGCCGATCGTCACCAAACTTTCAGTACCCTCCCGGGAGTAGCTATCGCGCATGGTGACCAAAAATTTTTTCCAAAGGCTATGATAGGTTGGCCGCTAATGACGTCAGAGTGACGTCATTTCTGCCATTTTCGACCCAAAAAAAGGTTTCGCGGGAAGATCTGTCAGGCCTACAGCTTTAGAGATACAGGAAAATGTTTTTATCATAAAAGGTGTGGGATCAAAAGGGCTACAAAACTGCTATTTCGGTTTTTCGAATTTTTTTGGATTTTGACCCCCAAAAATATTTTTTTTTTAGTATAATAGCCGAAAAACCCAAAAAGTTTTTTGAATTAAAAAACGGAATATATGTGATAGTCCCTACCGCCTTCTATCTACATACCAATTTTGAGATCAATACCTCTTTTTTTGGCCAAGTTATAGCGAAAAAACTGCTCAAAACTTATGACGTCAAATTTTCAAACTCAACTTTTATCAATTCTAGACCTCGTAGCGCAAAACAAAGACCACCATTAGACTCCCCGTGACGAGCTGCATCGAATCAATACCCATTTTATGCAAAATATCAACTTAATTTGACCTTTTTTGACCTGACCTTGACCTGACCTCCACCTGAAAGTGACCTAAACCGTACCTGATGGTCTTATAACCAACACCATTGAGCTGGAAATGAAAAACTGGCCATAAAACATGCATCGCACAACCTTAGTAAAGTTGGGTTCATGTGGTGACCCTTGGTGACCTTTGGTGACCTGACCTGTGACCTGACCTGGTATGACCAGTGACCTCTAATAGCAACATATGTACTAGACAACTGACGCCCTATCGCTGATTTTCGACAAAATGCGTTTTACTCGGTGTTATATAGCGCCTTCCCTAGAAGCCCCGTGAACGGTGAAACATTTTACCTTTGACCTGACCTGTGACGTCATCGGTGACCCCGAGGTCAATGAAATTTGGTTTCCATCAACAAATTTGACAGGGCTATCGAACGCCGTTTGATTTTTCAGGATCCGTCCAGCAGTTTCAGAGATACAGGGGGCAAAAAATGTCCCCCCTCCCACCGCGCGGAAGGTGGCCGGGAGGCCCACCGCCTGCCGGGTTAAAAAACAAAACAAAATTTGAAGTGAATATACTTCATTACCAACAAATGTTAACACTAATGCCATGTGATGATAATTGTATGACAACAAAAAGAACATGAAAATACGATACTATTCCTGCAACAGGGATTTTTCTTAACCCTCGCCGGACCTATTGGTTTTCTACATACGCGCCGGCCGAGGGGGGGGGGGCGGGTACGACCCCCCCCCTCGCCGTTTCGCCCCTGGTGGAGCTAGCGCGTCGCGGAAAAAAACGAGCGTGTGCGCCGTTACGAGACGCAGAGATTGGTACCCGATTTTAAGGTCCTAGGTCAACCGGTGACCTCTGAGGTCAGGTCAAGTGCCCCAGGGTACGGTTCAGTTTTTGGTAAATAACTTCGCAAAAAAACGGCCGCAGAGCCGCGATTTTGGCAGCATCGTGTTCGCCACGCTCAGGCGCGTCGAATGATATACTTTTTGTTCGGGTCAGGTCAACTTGGGGTGTTGACCTCAGGTCAAGGTCATGTCAGCACCCTAAGGTCACGAAGTTGGTCGAAAGAGGTCATGTCGCATATCATTCGATTCGGCAGGTCTTCCTGAGTCCATTGGTGGCTTCCGCGACTCGCTAGCTCAATTTGATCAAGAGTTATTGACGAAAAACCAATATGACCTTGATGACGTCATAAATGACGTCACGCAAGGTCAACATTGCAAAAATGACGCATCTAACCTTGCAAGGAGTGCATCAAATCACGATTCTGTGTGCTTGAGATAGTTGGAGATCGTTCCCGGCGCCAGAATAGCAGTTTGAATTTTTCCCCATAGACTTATAGGGGAAGTTGGGGCAATGCCGGAGTTGGGGCAAAGCCGAAATTCGAGATATTTCGAAAAAGTATGCGTGTTTCTTTCTAAAAAGAATTAAAGATATATATTTCACCGGGAACAGAACCAAGCACACAGCATTGGCACAGGATTTTATCGCAAACGGACAACAGTAGCGGTATTTTTAAACATCGCAGCAACTATAAAAATAGGCATGTCTCGGGGCGTTCAAGCCCTGGACCCACTTGTGAAAGTGGGACATGCGCATGCTCCGGGGCAGCACAGAGAGGAGGACCGAGAGCGTGTCACGCGTCGCTCCTCACGAAAGCCGTCCGCAGGGGTCGGTGGTGGTGGGTGTGTCGGCGGATCAGCCTCTGAATCGAGTGGCGGCCCCGCAACTGGCTCTTCTTCCGGTGCCTGGAGTGACTGAGGGATCCTGGTCGGGGTCAGTCCGGACGATGGCGGCGGCGACGGTCCCGGTCTGGTGCCCACTGCTGGCCTGGCTGTGGCCAGCACAGAGGCAGCGTTACCTCTGGCCACGGCGATGGAGACTCTTTGTGAGAGCCAGACTGTTTCGCGCTTGTCGCCGGTGCGGGCTGTCAGTCGACGGCCAAGCTCCTTCAGGAGACCGGCTGCAGCCGGACCCAGCACACCAGACGTTTCGACCGCAAAAGGGACGAAGACGTATCGCTCACAGAGAGCTGCATATCGGGTGCGCTTGCGCTCTTCCGCACAGCGGGCGGCGCTCCCAGGATTCAAGGCGGAGCTGATGATGGCCGTTGATGAGTAAGTGTCGCAGCAGGTAGCGTCCCATACGAGGCTCATTCCCCGGCTGAAAGGGAAGAGTGTAATCCCATCGGGACGTCGGCCATCTCCTCTGTCAAGGCCGGTGGGCTCCAGCACACTCTCAAGTCCTGCGCTGCTGAGTGCTCGCCGTAGCACGTCATTAAGGTTAGCGTGACGTGCGTGGCGGCCAGCACTCTTGGCACAGGAGAGACCGTGGTGTCCCAGTTGGTCAACAGGGCGATGGCAGAGCTGACAGTTATGTGGCTCGCATACTGATCCCCCAAGACGCAGCGCCACCGCAACCCGGACAGTTTCGTTATCCAGGTGGAGCCCTAGACTGGTGACGGGGAGGGCCTGCGCCCAGGCAGCGGTGTGGGGCTCTGCGGCAGCAAGGAGACGTGCCCGGACCACCTGGTTTGCCCCGTCCAGCAGACGCTTCTGTGCCATCTTGGAGAATGCATCATCCCAAGCGCGCTGTTTTTTCTCTTCTGATATGGGCACAAGGTGAGCGGCCTCGCCGAGCTTCGCGACGGCATCGGCCTTGACTCGCTGGAGTGCTCGAGTAGGCTGGCGAGGCTCGGTGGCGTGGAGGATCTCCTGCGCCAGTGACAAGCAAGCATGGAGTGATGCCACGTGACACGGCAGGGCTAATGCCGTGACTGACCGGACTCCAAGTCCTCCGAAACGCAGTGGCAGGGTCGCCTGTTCCCACGCTCCGTCATCGATGGTGACGTTGGTGACGGTGGCGAGCGTGACCCGTACCGTCTCGTCTACAGCCAGCAGTGGTCCCGGCTCGCGGTACAGCGGCGCCGATCGCAGAAGGTAGGTTAGCCGGGGGGCTGCCGTGTAGTGTGTCAAAAGGAAAAGACCGGTGTGAGCGTCGAGATGGCTGATGCGGGCGCACATCCGGTCTATGACGGCTGCAGTCTTGGTGGTAGCGGTGGGCAGCGCAGCATCGGTCAATGGAGATCCCAGGAGAGAGAGATCCCTAGCTGGAGTCTCCTTCAGCCCTGGGAGTGTGGCACGTAGTGATTCCGAGAGTGATGATGGCGGCGCTGGACCGGCAAATGTGACCTCACACTTGCTGGCGTTCAGCTGCAGGCCAATGGTTGGCAGAGCTGTCGCCAGGACTGCTAGGTCAGCGGTGACGAGGTCGGCCGGACCTCCGATGGTTCCGTCATCGAGGTACCACACGTTTAGTGGTGACCTCATTCTTCTGATGATGGGGTCTAGTGCCAGCGCGAAAGCCGCCGGGCCGAGTGGATCGCCCTGTTGCACGCCACTGCACGAGGAAATGGTTTGGTCACCGATGCAGAGGGGAGTGGGCTCACTGTATGCGCACCACAGGAGAGGATATGCCATGGGCACACGCGTCTTCACTTGCTCCAAAAAGGTGTCGCGTCTCACGGTGTTGAAGGCGTTTCGGACGTCCACCTTCACCAGCACGTAGGGAGCGTGGGCTTCTGCGGCTGCCGTCAGAAATTCTCGCGTGGCGTGCACGGCAGCCTCACAACCCTGAGGTGTGCCGACTCCGAGCTGCACGGGACGTAGCTCCTCTCCCACTGCAGCAGCGACTTGACGTGCGGCGATGCGGCCGGCAAGGCGGCGGTAAATGCTCCCCACTGCGATCGGCCGCAGTCCGCCGTCACTCTTCCGAATCGCGCATAGAGACGCGCCGAACAGCGCTTGCCGTGCACAATCCGGTACTGCCCCTTGTAGGAGTAGGTTGGTGAGACGGACAAGACAGCGAATGAGACGGCGTCCGCTCTCGGCAGCCTCCTTCGAGATCAACTGCTGCAAATGTAGGGCACGAATGCCGTCTAGACCGGCTGTTCATCCTGGCCGCATGCTGGTGATGGCCGCCTCAACGTCGGCTTCGGAGACGATGATCGGGGCAGGGTCAGTGTTTGAAGGTGGTGGTGGTGGTATCAGATCGTCTGGAGCCGGTGGGTGTTTCGCTCGTAGTGAGGTCACAATTTCCTGATCCAGTGACACCAACTTTTCGTCAGTGGTCAATGTTTGTAGCGCCGCCCTGATGTCGCCATCTGCCAGCTTGCCTGCAATTCGGCGGGCCAGCGCTTCATCTCTGGTGGCTTCAGTTGCAGAGCCAGCTCGCGGCATCCGTCCCCGGTGGTTGGTAGTGTCGGTTGCTTTGTCCGTCGCAGTCGCCGGCGTCTCGCCGGAGATCTGACGCCGGATACTGGTCGCCGCTGTGCAGTTACTACCGGGGGCCGGGGCTTGCAGCTTGCGGTGTGCAAAGGACAACAGTTCCCACCACCGGTCACCCGAGTCGGACTGTATGGCTCCGTCCATCGTCTCAGCCAGGGCGTCAGCAACCAGTGGTCGGATAGCCTTGGGCAGCCGGGACACAATGCGTCCCTTTCTTCTCATCTTGGCGAGGGTCTCCGGGAAATTGCCTGCTGCTGGATTTGCTGGCGAGGAGCTCGGTTGTGTAAGGGGTCCGTGGCCTAAGCAGTCCCGACAGTGCCAGACGCCCCCTTCGGCCTGGAGCTCACGTGCCTTCTTGGCCGGCACCCTTACACAGAGCGCGTGCCAGCGACGTTTACAGGAGCCGCAAGTAATGGTCGTCCTTTGAGTGCTGCGGCTGGGACAGCCTTCACAGACCTTCTCTTCCATATTCTTTGACACTTTTGTATCTGCTTATCATACCTTGTTTTGAAATGCAGCAGCAGACCTACAAAAACGCTCCTGCATATTGTTAACAATCTTGAAAATGAGGCATCGTCAAATCCTATTGTTCAGCGCAAAACCTCCGGTATGCGACGTTCTTCGGGAATAACGTCACGTTCTTGTTTGCAATAAAATTATGCATCCTTTTCTTGGGCGCCCTAATGTTCGGCAAAAATACACAAAATAGCCAAATTTCAAACAAATGAATCACTCCAGGGTCTTACCTACAGGGGTTCAAGTTTCGGCCCCTGGGAGAAAATGCATCAAAAAATCATGTTGCAAAAACTGTAGCCAATGAACTTCATCTTCATTCTTTTTTTTTTTTCCACAGTTTTATTTACATAGTTCACATAAAAACACCGGCAAAAATAAGCATGAAACATTGTGCTCACCATCGGCGGCCCGCCTGGCCAGGCCGGGACGGTGCCGTCCACGGCCCTGGGGAGAGCTGGGGGATGCTTCCCCAGCCGGGGAGATCTGATGGCTACCTCCCCGGCGCTCCAGGCGGGCCGCCAGCCCCCGCCCGCACCGCCCGGCAAGCAACCCCGGGCGGTGCCCCCTAACCACCGACCGGGCGAGCGAAGCGTCGACCCGTCTAGGTCGGCGCTCCGCACGCCCGGCCGGCCGACCGGCCCCTCACAGGAGGGGCCAGTCCCGGGTTGGCCCGGATGGGTCATAGGGGCGGGGGCTTGTTTCGCGCACATCGTTTTCCACTAACCCTTTTTTCACTTTTTATTGTCACTATATGTCACTCGGAAAATGTTCCCACTTTTTCTGGTACAGGTCCACTGTTCCGTTTATGTTTGCAATGTAATGTTCAGTTACGTTGTCTCTTTTAAGGCACTGAAGCAAATGTTGTAAGTGCAATCCCTTACCCCGTCTAATAATCTCCTTGGTACATATAATTACGTGATTGGTAAGGTTGTTATTTGCAGTCCCAAGAAGCACATTCAGTTCAGAAAGTTGATCTCCATTTGTAATGATATTGCTCTCGAGAAGCCATAATTTAATATCATCCCAAAAACTACGTACCATTGGACATTGCCAGTACTTATGTGCTAATGTATCTCGAGCATCATGGCAATTTACACATTCGTCGCTGTCTGCGATACCTATCCTATGAAGCAATGTATTTGTGGCATGGATGCGGGTAACAATTTTGTAATGCAATGCCCTATAAGAAGAAGATAAAGTTGCCTCAAAAATATTTCTATATACGTCATGCCAGCAAATATCTCCACCGTATCGCTCAGCCCATGAGTTTTCCCATTTATGTTTATGATCCTTTAGCTGGTCATTCACAATAACAGAATATAAATATTTGGACCCTCTTTCACGCGACAAAATGAAAGCTACCGCTGGATGAATCACAGGCGCGGGAAGCTTAACCTTGTCCGCCTGCAACCACTGACTCGGCAAGCTGCGCTTCAGCCCAATATAGTCGAGTTGGATTCCTGTTAGACCAAATGTGTTCTTAAGTTGTGCAAAATTCATCAATGCTCCATCCTGATCAAGCAGATCATTTAATGTCGTAAGACCTTTCTCACGCCATGCCCGAATTTCTCGTTTTTTAAACTTAGTATGATCTGAATACCAAATATTGCAGCAGCTGGTATCCACTACATCAGTTACTTCGTATGCTTTCATAAACCTACCATAGGCTAAAATTACCTCCTTCCAAAAAACACTTGTTATTTCCTGTGCCACCTGTTTCAGAGACTGTTCGTTTCTGTCCCAGAGGAATACCCCTTTGCTTACTAAAACCACAAACAATTTCGCCCACATATGTGTTGATGTAATTTCCCTCCTTGCCCATGCCAATTTCAGAGCCGTCACATAGCTAGAAATGTCTGGCATTCCTAAGCCTCCCATGAATGTGTTCCTATAAACACTTTTTCGACTAACTTTATCCCGTTTTCCGCCCCAAAGAAAATTAAAGAGTGCGGTGTTCATTTTTTTAACAAAGTCTGCGCTTGGTGTTCTTAATTCGGCAAACAAGTGCGTAAATTTGGGCAAAAGTAGGGATTTTATTACCGTTATTTTTCCATATACCGTTAAATATCTGTTGCTCCACATTTTTATTGCTGCCTGCATTTCAGCATATTTTAATTCAAAATTATTCTCGCCCATTGCTTCATCATCGTTTTCGAAAACTATGCCAAGTACTTTCATTCGTTTGACCCACTGTATTTGTAAATCATGACAGATCGACTCTTTTGTTTCCGTATTTGCACCTACCCACATCGCTTGCGTCTTCGCAATATTAGGAGCTAACCCAGAAAACTTTGCGAACACTCCAAGATCGTTAAACAGAGCCCTACAACTATTCACTGACCCATCGAGCATACAGAGTGTATCATCACAATAACTCGATACCTTGCATACAAAGTCACTAATTGTGATACCTTTTATTTGTGGGTTATTTTGTATCATTTTTGAAAGGCATTCCATTACTAAAAGAAACAGATAACAACTTAATGGGTCGCCTTGCCTACAGGATCTGAACAGCGGAATTGGCCCAGACAAATGTCCGTTATATAATACTCTTGCTAACGAGCCTTCATATAGAATTTCAAACCATGAGAGCATCTGCTCAGGAAAATTCTGATTTTTCAATATAGCCTTAATAAATTTCCAACTAACCGAGTTAAAAGCACCCTCGATATCTAAACTAATAAATAGTGCGGTTTGCCTATTTTGCTTGAGATACGCCACTACATCTGACATTAACCTTGTGTTCTCTCCAATAAATCTACCCTTTATAAACCCTGTTTGGCTTGAACTTATCAATTTGGGAATGATCTGTTTTAACCTATTTGCTATTACACCAGATATTACTTTATAGGATGTGTTTAGCAGTGTAATTGGTCTGTACGAGCTTATCATGTCCCTTGGCTTGTTCCCTTTTGGCAACAGCGTAATTATGCCGTCTCTTAGTGTGCTTGGCAGACACTTTTTTTCAAAGCACTCTCTGACCATTCGGAAAACAAAATATCTCAATTCCAACCAAAAATATTTGAAGAACTCGGGCGGAAATCCATCACTTCCTGGTGATTTGTTATGTTTCATTTTCTTCAGCACATTATTTATCTCGTCTAGAGAAATTTGCTTACCTAGTTCGGCTGCCTCCCATTCGGTTACTTTTGGCAGCTCCAAATTACCAACAAAATCGTTCACATCCTCAGCCGTATCATGATTGCTAAACACGTCCGTGAAGTGTCTTTCAAGCTCCCTTAAAATTACATTTTGATCTGTTATGTCAGTACCGTCCTCACTTTTTAGGGCTGGAATGATCTTACTCGTGTAGTTTCTCTTCTCTAAATTGAGAAAGTATTTACTGGACTTTTCTGCCGCTTCATACCACTTTGCTCTCGATCTGATAATCAAGCCGTCAATTATAGGCTTACGCACCTCTTCTAGTTCGTCTAGTTTTTTGCTAAGCTCTTCCACAAGCAAATTCGTTGGCTGTTCACTGCATTTTGTTTCTAGTTTGCTAATTTCTGCCAGAAGTTTCCGTTCTTCAAGCCGCATTTTCTTTTTCTTATTAATGCCATAGGTAATAGTTTCTGTGCGTATATTCAAAAGTATTGTTTCGTAAAGTAATGTATCGCTAATGCAGTACGACACATTCAGTAACTCGTCTTTTCCGATCGAAGTCTCCAAATATTCGCGATCATAAACTGGCAACGCATATTGCTTTACTGAGTTCATAATGGTACGCTTCACCATTGTGACGTAATCCTTGTCCTTCAGAAGCGATACATTAAATTTATATAAACCACGCCCTTTTTCCTGATCCATTAAGACCATCTCTAGTTCTATCATCGAGTGATCGGTCCTATATCCTGGTTTTACATCACAACCGACAATTCTTTCATTTATTGAAGGAGAAACCAGAAAGAAGTCCAGTCTGGCTTGTTTCAAGGACGGATTTTTTACCCGCCATGTATACCTCTTCAATACTGGCCATCTCTCTCGAAATACATCAATAAGGCCATATTTTTTTACCATATCTATTACTCTACGCTGAGCTCTCACGTTATTAAGTCTCCTATAATTATAACAATCTAGCTCATATTCAAGAACTAAATTCCAATCCCCACCTAGCACTATTGGAGTATCGCATTCTAATTGGTCCAAATACTCTTCAATTGGTCGGAAAAACTCAGGCGAATCACGATTCGGCGCATAAATGCTGGCAATCACAAGACTAAAAGATTGGTCAATTTTTGCATGCGTTATTATGAAGTTTCCTTCCTTGTCTATCAATGTGTCGCTAAACTTTATATCTATCCTGTTTGTCAAAATTGCCACACCCCTAGCATTTGCAGTGAAAGGTGCGAGGAGAACATCAGTCCCCCAGCTATTCCGAAAAATCATTTCCCTCCCCTCGGGACAGTGGATGTCCTGTAGCAGAAAAATATGTGCATCGCTACTTCTCAGCTTTTCAAACACATCTTTACGTTTTTTCCAGCTACCAAGGCCACGCACGTTCATCGAACATATTCTTACTTTAGTCATTGTTTTTTTCGGACAACACAAGCTACCAATGCAGGAATGCACGAAGCGCCCGTTTCTGCAACACAGCGTATACCTACGACATGCATGGTAGCATGCGTCGTACTTAAGCACTTTCGAATCGAGTACCATGTCAATGCATTAGCTCGATTTCGGTATAGACCAGACCCGACAAATTGTTGACAAAACACTCTCCGCTCAGCCCACGTATCATCTCGCTCACATTTGACTAGCAAAAAACTGAAATCGAGCAGAAGGTAGGTAAAAAGACTAGCTACTGAGTGAAGAAAATATCCGAGGTATACTACAAAATACACTGTACGCCTACTACGCATACCTATGTGCCATACAACTTGCGCACAACTTGCAAGCCAAGACAGAAATGTTGGCCAAATGAACTCAAAACTTGCAAGCATTACCCAATCAACGTACCGCCGAACTGACACTTTTACAGTAGCGGTACCCATAGACAGCATCTAATCAGACTTACTGTGGACTGTCACGAACTGGCGCAAGTCACCTCGAAAGCGCTGACGTACCTTGGAGGGTGCCAACGCCTGCAGTCGACCATCCTCTCCTACCACAGGCGCTCGCTCTGCCGCGGCTGACGGACGGCCATCACAGCCTCCGCTCCGGCCGCCAGGCGGCGCCCGCAGCTCGCCGCCAGGCGGCGCCCGTCGTGGCTCACCATCTGACGGCGCCCGCTGCGGTTCGCCGACAGACGGCGCCCGCCGACCCGTCCAGGCTCCCCCGGAGCCGGAAACGGAGAGGGAGCCGAAGCCGGAGCCGGAGCCGGCAGGCGGCGGCGAGTCCGCCGGCGGCAGCTCAGCAGCAGCCTCCTCGACCGCCATCACACCGTCCCCCACCGACTGACGAGGCTCCTCTCTCTCGGCACCCACTCGGTCGCCGGCCGGAACGGGCCGGCGCTGCTCCGTGTGCCGCTCCGCTGACCTCTCGGTGTCTCCTCCGGTGGCCAGTGCCGGCCCCTCCTGTCGCGCAGGTCTCGTCCCGCTCCGGGACGCCTCCTCAGGCTCGATGGCTCGAGCCCGCCGGCTGTCCTGGTCTGCCATCTGCTGGCGATCGTCCAACTCGATGTCCATCAGCTGCCGGATCAGCCGCTCCATAGCAGCTTCGGTGCGCACCGGGCGAGGCTGGTCTCGCCGTCCGACAACTGCAAAGACGGTGCCGTCTCGTGTGAAGACGGTGCTGATTTGCCGAGCCATCTTAAACCGCATCAGCTCATTGAAGAGTTTCTGCCGGAACGGTGTCAGTCTCTCTCGTATATAGAGTCCGGTTCCTCTCAGCTTCGTTTTGTTTCTGACCATGTGATAACGGTCGGAACCCGCACCCACGGCTGAGAAGCGCACACGAATCTGTCTCTCGTCACGATACACCTCCCTCAGCTGTGCCACGTCCATTTCGTAGCCCATGTGCTGATGGATGATAGCGTACAGGAGCCGCGATGAGTCCTCATTTCTGCCGGATTGCGACCGGCGTGGAATTGCTGGGCCGCTAAAAATGAGCCAGTCCTGCAGCTCTCTTTGTTGCACGTCATCGAGCTGCTCCTCGACCAGACACAGTCGCCGTGCACAGTGAGCCAGGTTCTCTTCAGCTCGCTGCGCTCTCTGCTCCACTTCCACCAGGCGCTTTGCCATGGTTTCATTTGCGGCCATTGCAAAGCTCAGCGAGGTTTCTATTGCCGTCAACCTCTCCTCATTGCACCGCCGAATTTCCTGCGCCAGGCTTTTGTTGCTGCGGGCGTTTTCGTTCCGTATGAACTCCTTCAGTTCGGCTATCTGATCCTCTTGGCCACCTTGGCTGCAGCCATCAGCATCCACGTCATCGACATTCTCATCGGCTGTTCGTCGGCTTTTGCTCTCATCCCTCTGCAGAGGGCTGTTATTTTTCCGCTTGTTTCGGCCCATTTCACCTGTATCCGCTCCTGCTCGTCTCCAGTAGGTACTTGAAGTGCCAGCACTCCAACAGAGATGGCTCCACCGTCGCCACAGTCTGACGTGACCCCTCCGTCTCGTCAGCTGATCAACAGATCACGCGACGAAACTGGCGCACCTCGACGGTCAGCAATTGCACCCGGAAAACTATCAGTAAGTCTTTGAGCATACAAAAAGCGGTATCAGCCGATAAATGCGCGACTCTCTCAACACTTACGCGCAATCCTCAGTCACAGATCGTCCCGACTTCTAGCAAACCTAGCCCATAAACACGGAGCTCTGACAATCACAAACGAGCCATATGGCAGCCATATGGTTGTCATTCTTGAATGACAGCGATGCAACCCCGCGCCAAGGACCGTCTCAACACATCACAATTGTCGAAGAATAGAAGTTTGAAGCTTGTGAGTTACTATAAATGTTTTATGTGAAGCATCGGCCGGCTAATGAGCCCAAACACCAAAGGAAAACTATGAGTGGAACAAGTTGTGCAAAAAACCGTGAAACATCAATGATAAAGACGGACCGAGTAAGGAGATGTTTCCTCACCGATGACGTCACGGGAACCCTGTTCCTCCATCCATGTCTTACGGTTTTCGAAAACCGTAAGACATGGATGCCACCTGTCAGTGATGCTCTGAAGCTTAAGTGACTACAATTATCGCATGTTTGTTACGAGTTGTCATTCGGAATACTTCGGCTGTGAGGGCGCCAAGAGCGTTTTCAAGGTACGCGTTCCTTGTACTACATGCGCCTTTGAAGCTGCATTTCTTACTCATTATGCTACCGTTTGTCTGGCGAATTCGGTCAAGTAGTCTTCAGCATGTCTTTGCATAAGTGTGCTGCCTATTTGAAATTTATACGGCACGTTGAAAAGTTATGGGCCTGCAAATGAAAGTATGGCTGGCTGGGGTAATGCCGAAAACGTGCAATTACGCACGTTAAAGCACGCTACGTGGACTTTACTGCTGTAGAATAGCAACGCGAATTTTTAGTCACACAAATTACACTTTCAACCGACACAACGGCCTGTTCCCTATAAGGAATTATTTACCTGGCATTTTCTTATTACATCACACAATTATAACTTACAGTGTGCACCAAGCGTCCTCAAGCTCTTAAAACGCGTGTCAGCTTTGATAAATTCTGGATAAAGTTTGAGATAAAGTGGCAAAACATCAATGTCGGCATTCCCCGTAGATCATTTCTCCCATTTTCGGCTTTCCCCGCAGTCCGGGGCAACGCCGAAAAAAGTCACTTCTTTGATATTTTTAGTTTGTGCGCTTAACGGTATGCGAATTCATCAAATGCGCCTGGTATGTTTGAAAGGCAAAAGACTGGCCTCTCGAATGACGCCAACAAGAATAGCTTATGTTGTCTACCTTGCGTGCTACGGGCGTCAGAAAAAAAGTATTCGGCGTTCCCCCAACTTCCCCTAATGGTGAGGTCACGAAAATGACCTGACCTCATATGACCTTTAGGAAAAATCCGAGATATACAAGTTGTGAGACTCATAATGGATACTAGATCCTGCAAGTTTCATTTCTCTGTGACATCTCCTCCCGCCCCCCCCCCCCCGAAACCGCTCCCCCCTCGGCCGGCGAGGGTTAAATATCGAACCGAAAAAAGCATCGTTCAATAACATTTGACTGAATCAAACGTGAATTATTCCTTTTTGTTTTTGTTTAATTCCCTGAATCAAAAGAAATCGGTTCACCATTTTTCTTTTGACGGAATCGAACGGCGATGAAATCGAAAAAAAATCAAATGAATCAATGATCGACTCAATCCAAAAAAGGTGAATCAATAACCAGTCTGCTGATGCATGCCTATTGCTTATGAATTAAATACATTGTAAACTTGTCGAGTATGATGCTTTATTGAAGGCCAGGTACAACCATTTTTTTTTTGTAAAGATAATGATTCAACTCCAGATTTCCAATAACATCGAAATTGTGTCGTAAGAAAGCAATTGATAGTCGCACAACTACCATGTACGAGGGGGTACCCAAAAGTAACGGGAATCGTTCTCTGTAGGCCAAGCCAGTTGTAGCTCGGCATTGCCCTGCTAGGGGCAAACCAGTCTGGCCCCTGGGACTTAGTCTGCACCGTGAGGTGACGAAATAAAGAGGCGCGGCCGCGTGGCACACGTATTTATTGAAGCACTCCCGCCCGATCCGTCGTTTTTTTATGCATAGCGGAACTGAGCAACAACGCGCATCTGTGAAATTTTGTTTCCTGCTGGGGAAGTCCGCGACTGAAACGGTTCCAATGCTTCAAGCAGCATACAAATATGCTGCCGTGAGCAAGACACGGGTTTATGAATGATTTTCGCACTTCAAAAGTGGTCAAATGTTATCCCAAAAAAAGCTTGCCAAGTGAAGTCAAATGTCAAGACAATGCTGATTTGTTTTTTCGATGCAAAGGGAAGTGTGCAAAAGGAAATTGTTCCTCCCTGGTCAAACTGTCAATCAGACGTTTTACTTGGACGTTCTGCGGCGTGTGTGAAACACGGTGAGGCGAAAACTCCCCGACAGGTGGCGAAGCGGGGAGTGGTGATTTCATCGCGACAGTGTGCCAGCGCACACCGCCTTGAGTGTCAGACAATTTTGGACAAAAAATGCATGACCCCACGGATCCACCCCCCACCCCCCCTATTCACCGGATTTGGCACCCTGTGACCTTTTTCTGGTCCCCAGAATGAAAAAGACCTCAAGGGAAACCATTTCGACGACTTTGATAAGGTAAAAGCAAAAACGACGATGGCTCTGCAAGGCATCACATTGCAAGAGTTCCAGAGCTGCTTTGAGAGCTGGAAAACGCGTCTGCATAGGTGCATTGTCTCGCAGGGAGAGTACTTCAAGAATGACATGAGTGACGATGTGTAGGGATCAGTGAATAAACAGATATGAAACAATTCCCGTTTCTTTTGGGTACCCCCTCGTATTTCTCCACATTGCCCATCTTTATTTTCAAAATCAATTTTCATATTTTTGCAACCGTGTTCAAGCGTTGTTTTGTAGTTTATACTGTTATGCTCTTTTCTTTGACAATCGAGAACCTTTATAGGTTATTTCATCAAGGTGCAAGAGGGGCTAACTTCATCTGCGAACAGTCGCTTTTCTGCAAAGGATCAGAATCACCTCCAAAGCCACTATGCCAGCCAGTCATTTTTAATGCTAAATGTTTAGCATAATCATGTGATCGGCCAGACAGCGACCAACTGTTAGGCTTAGTTAGGCTTAGGCTCAACCTTTCAGCAGTCTGTGTTGGCATTAAGAATGTGGCTAGAGCAGTCTGGGAGCATTTGTAAAACCATTTGTGCGTTTTTATGGGAAGTATAATTCAGATAAGTTGCGGAATAAGGAATCAAAGTTTTCACAATGCAATGTGGTCGAGCTATGGCACATAGCGTTTGTTCCAGCTCCGAAAGACATTTTATTCATTCCATGCTTTGAACATCGCCATGACATGCAAGGAAGTGGAAATGATATTTAGCTTGTACTTTCAGTATAAGTGGTAAACTAAATAAGGTAAAAGAAATGCATGCTAATTTCAGAGCGGCATAAATGGACAATGCAATACATAAGGAAACAGGGGCAAACGGAAGTAGAACCTCGTTAACACCGATACTCGATAGTCGATACTACATATCAATCGAGGAAAAAGCAAGGAGAGTCCAGAATACCCATGAATGATTTCAGTAATATCTCATTTGACGTAAATGTATATTTATTATTTACCTTCAAACGATAAAACACATCGTATTTGCCTTTTGTTGGCAATGGCTTATGGGTGTATGAATTTCTGAAGAATGTGTCTCATTATCATGTACTCTGTATCAGTTCAGATGATTTTACGTCATTTATATGAAACGGGCTTGTATTATCTGACCAGTGGCGGATCCAGGGGGGGGGGGCTGCGGGGGCTGGCAGCCCCCACCCAAGGAAAACTGGCGCCACTGCGCCGAAGGCGCAGTGGCGCCAATTTTCAATTCGCAACTCATCGGAGTGCCGCATACTAGGACTAGGATGCAAAAATCAGTCGAATAACGTCGTTTCAGTACGCTCCGCACCGATATTTCCAATCGTGTGGTGTCACTGTACATACTGATCCTGGGCGCCTCTTGTCAGGGCCACTGGGCGCCAATATTTCAGCGCCAATACGATGCGACTATGGCGCCCATCCGGGGCGTGGCGCCCAATTATGACCTGCAGCCCCTCCCCAGTGAAAATCCTGGATCCGCCACTGTATCTGACGCTGTTTTATCCCACTTGCAGGTAGTCTGCAATATCAATTTGTGTTCAGTGCACAATCGTTATCTATTTGCCATTAACACGGCAAATCGTTAAATAACACATTTCCATCATGTAAGCTGTAACATGTAAGCTGTTCATTGTTTCATTGAAAAACCCACACCTCTACTGGGAAGTGAACTCGAACCATCAAACTCTCAGTGGCCTGAAATAGCTCGGGCACACCCGAATTGCGCTCCCAGCATGCAACCTGCCCTGCTTAACTATGGCGGTGGCTGGCTGCCACCTCAAACATACCAAACAAAACAGCTCCCTCACTACCCACCCTCACTCCTCTCTCTCTCTCTCTCTCTCTCTCTCTCTCTCTCTCTCTCTCTCTCTCTCTCTCTCTCTCTCTCTCTCTCTCTCTCTCTCTCTCTCTCTCTCTCTCTCTCCATCTCTCTTCTTTTCCGCTCCTCAATGCACTTAACAATAATCTAGGGCGGAAGTTGTGGCCGTGTGGAACTTGCAGGGGACGAGTGTAACATTCAGACCGAACTATTTGGCGAGGAATGTATGGAACATGCAAGATTCTAAAACACAGTAAAGCAAATGAACTATTCGATTCGATGGTGATAATCTAGTGGTAATGTTATGTGCAATACAATGTTAGTTAGATTAGCTGCTGAGCTACGTAAGCTACTGGTTACAAATAATGCCACTAAATTACGTTGATATCGAATTGAGTCCAATGTATCAAATTTTTAAAAGAAAAAAATCCACAGCAATAATCCAAATTCTAAGGTCAATTTAAAATCATGTGAGGTCAATCAGCTGTCAAAGAAGTAAGAAATGATGTAGAGAATTAGAAGAGCATCCCTTAAAACGATGACACTAAAACGATTCACTCTTATCTGACCCAGCCTTCGGACCGGCGCAGCGCAGGATTGGTAGTTTAAAGACCACCCTCAGCATCAGTTAACAGTAATGCGACCCCAGACCCTCTGCGCGCGAGCCACATCAGCACCTGTATACTGCCCCCACCCGATCGGGGCAGCTGCCCGGCGTCTCAGTTTGCACCTCCGCCCGGCGCGCAGCTCCTCTCTCCCCTCCCGGCTCCCCAGTCGCCGGCCGGCTGCAAGGCCATGCAATTTCAAGGTCACCAGGGAGGGCAACCCGCGCGGCGCGGCCGGCCGGCCGACCGGCGTCCGCCGCCATCTTGCCTCGGGGAGACGCCCAGCGTGCGCCAGATTCGTGCCCATCTTGGTCCTGCCGGTGCCCCTGCGCTTCTGCCGGTGAGTACAAAAACTTTGGGGAATTTACGCACTGGGGATTTTATCCAGACTGCTAGACAAATAGGTTAGGGTGAGATAGATTTCCATAACAAATGTATTTGAAATAACTATTGATCACAAAATCGACCATCGCCATGTGTTTTGCACTGACTGATGTCAGACACTGATTGGACCTGCTTTAATTAGCTCCTTTCTGCCTGCACTTACCTATTCCAACGGTATTTATAATGAAATTCTCATGCTAGATGTTTTACTTTAAAAAAATTGTTAATATTTTTTGATTATCATGTCATCACCTCTTGAGTAACAATCACCACGGAAGTGATATACGAGCCCCTGTAAGTGATGAGCAATGCCCGGATGTGCTATTTAATCATTCAAAAAATGCACTCAAAATCAGAACAAAGTCAATCATTAGATAACTGTGCTAAATATTAAATAGAATTGCGCAGCATTATTTTCTTCCAAATAAAAATTCTGAACAACATATATTATGAACATGGTGAAGTGTCACTTTTCGGTGCATGGATGTTTCGTTGCCCTTCAATTAGAATGAATATTTTTCTTTTTCATTAAGCGAACTTATGGAAGCTTTTTTTTAAACGATCAGTTACGTTCAATGATAAAAAACGAGGATGTAAAAGAGCAAGAAAGTTGCTTTTGCGCCGCCATCGGCATATATTTTTGGCTGATACTGATTCGTTAACTGCATTCAAAGTTTGCTAGCTGATCTAAGCTGACTAGCTGATTCGGGTAGACGTTTCTTCGGATACAAAGCAAAACTTTGTAGCTATCATAGGTCGGCCGGAAATGCATAGTGTCAGAGTTACGTCATGCTCGGCCGATTCAAATTCAAATTCAAATTCAAATTCATTTTTCAGTACGTTTTAGACATAGACATACATATGTACACCAAAACCAATAGCACCATCGTTGTTTCTGAGCTCAAACTGCATCTGATAAATATCTTGCTCGTTGAAAAAATCAACTTGAATTTTTGACCTTTTTTACCTGATGGTGACCTGTTCGGTATATTCGGCTGAAAATGGCTTTGAGTGAAACAGGCGACATAAATGTCGAAATATATTTCTGAAATGAACCCAATAACATGTGAGGATATCAAATTTCTGTGGCCTGGCCTGGTCTAGCCTTGACCTGACAAATGCGAAGCACAACCTGGATAACGCAAGGGTAGCTACAGCATACATTTAACCGTATGCAAACAAAAAACTGCGCTTGATGTGAATTGGCAAGTGGCGGCCAGAGCCCGAAATGCGAACGAACATGCTAAATTGTTAATATTTTTTCTTGACCTGGCCTGTGACGTCATCAGTGACCTCGAGGTCAATAGAATTAACTTTCGTTCTACAGTTTTTTTTTCCAGGACT
This sequence comes from Amphibalanus amphitrite, assembly GCF_019059575.1. Taxonomy (NCBI): domain Eukaryota; kingdom Metazoa; phylum Arthropoda; class Thecostraca; order Balanomorpha; family Balanidae; genus Amphibalanus; species Amphibalanus amphitrite. The sequence continues at coordinate 83,298 of NW_024882446.1, read as the reverse complement.
ATCAGACGCCTTATGAATTTCGACAATCAGACTCTCGGAAATAGCAGGGGGCCTGTATGAGCCCCCATAGTCTACCGCGTTATGGAATATACTCCAGTTAAGCGCGGCCTAAGGGTATCCAGGAGCCTGCCACTCAAAGGGCTAAGGCTAAATGCTCACCATGCCACTCCCAGCAATGATGCATTATTGTTGCTATATGAAGTAGGGCAATAATCCCGAGAGAAAAAGATAATCCTTTGTTGCGGGTTAAAATTATTAACTCATTCTGCTAAAAGCGCTAGAATTTCAAATGGCGCTCCGTTTTTGCTTACAGTTTTAAGTTTCAAATAACGTTTGCTAATGGTCGTATTTTATATTTGGTACTATGTATAATAACAGGATTATGTTTATTTGCCAGGGGCGTTGCATTTTCAATCTTTCGGCATAGTGATTGAGAAAAATTGGTATTCATGTCGTGATGCATGCGTCTGCATCATTCTAGTCAATACAGTTGCATTTGAGGTGGCCGCACTTCATTTTTCTTTTCATTTGACTCACTCATGCGACGTCCTCTTTCGTCCAGCTATTCACATATGACATACGACCAGCTACAACTTGCATCGCCATAATGCGTCTATGCCCCTCCCCTTTCTTTCCTCAATTCCAAGCAGCGAATCCAGCATACCCGGCCGGCCCCAGCGCTCTGCGGGGGCCCTGCCACGGGCACCGCGCCAGAACGTAAACATACCCCACGAGAAGAGCCACGGTCACAGCAGTTCCGTGACTTTGATGTCTCGGTGGCGTAGCGCACTAGCGCATGCGTTACCAGGAAGCTCTAAGATACGCCGCTACCCCGATACCACGAAGCGTGAGGTAACCACACGGGGATTTTTGCAGTTCTCAACAAACTATCCTTAGGACTGGGTGTTCTAACAAATTTTTGCTAGGAAGCACATACACTTGTCACTTGTTTGCATGAAATAGCTTATTCAACGCACCATGCTGTGTTCATTATTACGCTTAAGTACTCTTCTGTACCTATGCTTATATCCAAAAATTCGCCAAGCTATCCTCCACTCCCAGCTACCTACCCTAAATATGTACATATTTGACTAGATGAAATTTTGATGAACTGCTCCTTTCACCAAAGGTCACGCATCATTCCTCAATCACAAAATAGTAAAACGCACGTAGTGGACACCTTGAATCAGGCGCGGATACAAGGGGGGGGGGCCATGGGGGCCATGGCCCCCCCCTTGGCCGATTTTTTTCAAAAATAAAATAAAAAGTTAAAAAGTTAAAAAGCTGAAAAGTGGGCCTCCTGAAAATAAAGTGGCCGAAATCCGATGAGTTTTTTTTAACCTACCCACTTAGTTATTTCTTAGAAGATTAGCTGAGAAGACTTCTTTGTTAGAAGATTGGTAAAGCTTTTCATAACTTGGAGGTCTCTTATACTCACAGAGATGACCACTTTTACAGGGCCTCCTAACCTGCACAGAGGGCCTCCAAGCCTGCACAGATGTTGAGATGTTGCCTGAACAGCTAGATAAGCTCAATAGACGCAGTTTTTTTTTTGGGGGGGGGGGCCAACAAGTGGGAAGATGGGGCCTCCAACAGGTGGGATTATGGGGGGGGGGCTCCTGGTTTCTAATGGCCCCTCCCTTGGAGATTTTCTGGATCCGCCCCTGCCTTGAATGCAGTGTAAGACGAACATACACGTATATCACAGCATTGAATGATAATAAGCATATAGTGTGGGTGCTTTGTGTGATATATGAGGAGGATCCCGGATACACGAGGGCGTCCATATTGGTCTTACCCTGTGTATCGTGACCCGGCTGTCCGCCAGGCTGCAACGCGACAGCCATATACCACGGAGATCCATCTGTTGGTCAGAGCTGGCCTAGATGGATAGGATGGCCCAATGCAATGCAAATTCGTTCAGTCAAATCCCAGACCTTGTGCATGATACTTTTAGATAAGCTTAAGATAAACCATGCCTTGTTACTTCAGTCAGGAACTACGCTCTCAATATATCATTTCAGATATTTGATAACTATTCATGATTCGTGTGTTTCTATTCGGAAAGGAATTGAAGAGCAGTGCACGAAAAACGCTTAGAATTTTGGTTTTGATGATTGAAAGACTGAATGTACCCCTATCATGAGACACCGACCCATATAAGGCCCTCGAAGTTCTGTTTACAGCCGCGGTGCATGTGTTCGGCCTGCAGTTAACACGATGGTCTGGCAAACCAAACACATCTCTGCTCCCTATCAGTCACCAGATCGCCCTGGAGACAGTCCCACCGACCGGGGTCTGTTCCTAGAACAGTGTCCCCAAATCAGTGCACGGGGTCACCAGAGGCCCCTGGGTCAAGCGGGGGTGCAACTGCAGTATCAGCATGGAGCAACAGAAAGGGGTGGGCTAGCTGGGCCCTGCAGCAACGGCAGCACAATGGAGCTACGGTTTGGTGTTTACAGGAAGTACACAAGCGGTAAAGAGAGCTACAGGAAGTAGGAGTGGGATCACACGCGGGGTCAGCCTGGTGCTCCAAGGTCTGTTGAGGTGCGTGGTTCTGTGTTCCGCTCGCCTCTCACCAGCTCCGCCGGCGCGGCGGCCGGCCGACGTGTAGCCTTGGGGGGTTGGCTGTTTTTACCCCACTGCTCACCGCGTATTTACAAATTGCAACCGAGCTCCGCCGTGGGGTAAGGTGGGCAGGGGTTTTCGCACTACGGCTGCGGTTAAACTACCGTCTGTGGTAGAAACTTCAGGACGATGGCGCGTTTCATACGAAATGTGGCGCAATGTTTGTTTGCTTCTGAACGTTCAGTGTTCTAAACTTGTACTGTCATTGCTGTGAATTCTTCAAGTGGGAGTGTTTCAATAACAATTTGTGGATTATTTGAGTTTCTTAATATAAACATAGAATAGTATTATGAAACATTGTGTGGAAACTGCAAATACTGATATGATCAATTACTTAGTTTGGGAATTGATACACATTTTGTAGAGATTTGTCTGGCAAATGGTGTAACAAACCTCAAGCCTATCATGATCTGAAGCTGTTGTAACAAGTCAAAATTGCTTTGATGTTACATAGTACCTTGTTGGAAAGACTGGAGCATGGTTCAAGATGATGTGTAAAAATTCAAGATTGGTGGGAAAGCTTGTGACTGAAGAACGAAAACAGTTCTATATGATGGCTCAATCAAACATGGAAATGGACGACAAAAGTAGAGTTTCAACATTCCAGCATGTGAGAATAACTTCAGAAATTCATAATTGTTATAGTATTGCATTCTTCTTATGTACAGTTAAAGGTTTGTTAGGGTATTTGAAATTCATTGTGTCAGTTGAGATATAGATGGATTGCGGACAAATTTTAGATTCATTGCATGGTAGCTAGGTATAAGGTACTTGTTTGTTAAAAAGGTATGTGATGAATGCCATGAGGTTTTTTATGATTTAATATATGGTCGTTGTTGTACCTACAAAAATGCAAGCTTACTAGCAACTAGTTTCTGAATCAAATCGAAAGTGTTTGCCATGAATGTAAATATGTACCTGCAAAGTATGTCAATAAATTTGTGTGATGTTGACCAGAGAGCTTTATCATCTGGGCATTTATGTCGCTTCTTACATTAGGTGTTAAGCATAGTAATTACAGATGAACTTTGTGCCAATATCTTCAATGCACAATGTATGTAGCATGTCTACAACCCTCACTGATCCTGCTATAGCTATAGGCATTTGGCACCAGCAAGACCAAGGGCATGAACTTCACAGTTGCTCAACCTTTTGCCATGTACCACCAGTCACTTTTTTACTTAAGGTGCACATAGCAGTGCACACAACAATGTGCAGAGGGCCTACACAAAAACAACATGATTAGTGTGCACTATGCACAGGATTGTACCCTGATTATTTGAATATTTTGATTACTCAACAGTCAACAGTCAGGAGATAATTATTAAATATCACAGTTATTATACATCACTTGTCAAACAAGAGCATGATGACACACATTTTGACAAGCAATCACTTGGTAGTATTCCAATAAGTTGGACAGCCATCGCCTTGGGCGTCATTTTTTCCAGGAAGGTACCTCTGCAGGTGTTGTGGTAGGCTAGGATGAATTGGGTCAAGTTAGGCGAAGTAAGGTGGTTAGGACCAGGTCAGACCATAAGGCCTGGTCAGGTTGATTTTAATCTTTCATTTTAATTTGACATAGATACCTATTACCTATGTTTTTGCTCCAGCCTGAATTTCTTTAGGTAATGAGTTAATTTTGCTTTGTTTTTATCTAATCTGTCTTGTTTTGTGTTTTGTCCCTTATATTTTGCCCTATAGGCAAGGGTGAAGCTTTTCCAGGGAAGGTGGTGGAGCATGATTGGAGGCGCTCAACCAGACGGCATCAATCAGGGCACGGTTTCTGAACGCGCACTGATGCCTGATTCAAGCCACGCTGTCTTCATGCGTGGCGGCGCGCTACTTAAAAGTCCCTAAAAGAACGGGAAGTGATGCCGATAGAACCTTCAATCATTCTGGGCTAACGCTTATGACTTGGAAAAAGTCGCGATCCCAATTCAATCGAAAACCTGTGGGCTCTTGTTAAGCAGGAGGTATATGAAGAGCCACCCGCCATAAGCACTGCTCAACCGCAGGCACAGGTTTAGACGGCGTTGGTCCGCATCAAAGCCAGTGTGCTGGAGAATCCATTGGCTGAAATGCTCCAGAACATTCGCCACTGTGTGGGTTCCTCATTTCCTCTCTGACTGTCCTTTGAAACCACTCCAAAGATATGCAGAAACCAACGAGGTGAGTAAACGAGGTGAGTAAACTGTGTTTTTTTATGAAAGGTGGCTACAAGCTCAGTTAAAAGAAAAAGTACCAGATTGTTTTGCTTTTACAGCGGGAAGAAAGGCGTCCGGATAATTTCGTTACAACCCCTGTGATGCTCAAATGGTTGCTAAATTCGAAATCAGCTCCAAAAACTAGCCTAGAAACATGTAAAACTCGAAAAAGTGAACCGAGGTCATCAAAGGTCATTGCGCTGACCTGACCTTCAGGTGACATTGACACCCACCATAATGCATGGGACCAGCATCATATCACATGTTTCAATGCTTGAAACTACGTGAAGACTGCAACCGCGCGGCTAATGCGAGCCGACATACGCCGAGTCGCGATTCGGGCCAAACATGGTCTCGAGAAATAGGTCACAGATCAAAGGTCATTTGGGTCAGGGTCATGAAATTTTCAGGGTAGGTGTAAAATTGATAAAATCGGGGGTATTGAAAGTTTCGTCGCGATCGGACGGTTTTTACGCGAGTTACTCACGAAAAACCGATAAAGCGCACCCAAAAAGGCAGAAATATGCACATGCGATATCCTATACTGCGAAAAAAGGTGCATCATTTTTGAACGTCGCGGACAAATTGTAATTACCATAAGCTCAGGCAGATGTATGGTAGAAAATCCCCCAAGTGAAATACACTACGGCGGAAAAAATACCCTACGGCGGAGCTCGGTTGCAATTTGTAAATACGCCTGCTCACCAACGCCGCAGAGGCGACTCCAGCGAGGAGCGGAACTTAGCTCGGGACACACTTCCCTTTTCGACCTCTTTTCTATCTGAGTTTTTCCTGCAAAACTATTTCGCAGACACTACAAAATGATACGTAAGACGCTTTTTTGCTTTCGCCATGTTACCGACCCCTTCCGCTTTGTGTCCTATCCCTCGTCCCTAGTCCATCGCCTCCCCTATTGGCTCGGCTGGCGCCGCCTCTGCCATGCACGCGGTGCAGAGTGTGCAGCGCCATGCCGAGCGAGAGGCTCCCCGCTCGGCCGGTCAACAAAAACCATCGCAGCCCTGTGACACAGTTACTGGCGAACGGCCGGTAGGGGGGGGGGAGTGACGTATCACGGCCGTCCCCTCAGGTCGTGTCAGGGTCACCAGCGTCACTCACTGACAGCTCAGAGTTGCGGCAAAACAGCGCCGCAGCAGCTCGCAGCTGCGTGTGACCAGCTGAGCTGCAGCAGCCTGTTTTCGTTGGCCTCAGTCGCCGCGGCGAGGTCAACGAGGGATGCAGTGACGTAGGACAAGCTTATTTTGTGAGAGGCTTTGACTGGTTTTGTAGAAAGTGATGACTTGATGACAGGCCTTTAAGTTGTTGGAGGGTTCGGAAACAAATACGAGTGATTACATAATTTAATGAAAACAATTCATTACTCATGGGTAAAAATTGACTAGGCATGTAGAAACGTTCTTCTTTGCTAGTTATCGTCATACACGGACGATAATTAAATGCGAAAATGCCAGCCCACTTATATATAGGTAGTATGAAGGTATGGTAGGGCATACCATTCAGTATACGAGTACACAGAGACTTATGACAATCGCTTATTATGTAAGTAACTGGAATCGAATATGCCAGGGCAGTTCAAAATGGTGGTACAAACCAGTAATTATAAAACACAACCAGTTTCTCAATCATCAGTGGGAATACCGTGCCGTGCCATTGAGCATTCATCGAGATCGCATACCTATAACAAATTCAACGCGAGTTCACGACGCCAAGCCATTTATATGACTAACGCATTCGTTTGATGGAGACTTTACCTTGGAGATAGCTACCTTCGGTTTAACTGAAAAATTGTTCTGCCAGATCGCTATGAACCATACCACAAAATTGTCTTGTTAAAGTTGATCGCTGAATTGAGACTCTTGAAGGATAAAAATCAGATAGAAAAGCAATCAGTACAATTAGCTGCTAGGCACTAGGCTCGTAAAGAGCGCTAATTAAGCATCTAGGTATATGTGTGTGCATTTGTAAACGAACGCATAACCTTACTTTTTGCAAGGCTGTAGATGCACATACATATAGATGCAGTATAACGCTATATTTCTCTACAGGTAACAACTCGCAATATTTGCCAGAGAGTAGCAACTTTACCGTGACCGTGTTATTAATCTTCACTACTAGATGGCACTAGTAGTGTGCCCCTTAGGGTATGCTGTACCGCAAAACATGCAAGCGGTGAAGACGACGCATGGTCTCATTTGCTCACGCTTTAGATATACGAGAGGGAGAGTAAGAGAAGGGGGGATGGATTTACCAAAGGCGCTTATGGTCGTCCTCAAATATCCCTCGGATTTCTACATCCAATGCTGTTCTTCTCTGAGCACTGTGTAATGTGTGTATCCACAATTCATCGTTGGTCGTGAGAGCATTGAACCCAAGGAACTTCTCGAACTAGCATATAAAGGCCTCTTCCAGTACCTTCATTCAAAATTCCTTAGTGGTGCTTCTTGATAAGTTTTACTGAAGGCGCTGGAACGCAAGCTGGAGATTTCTGGTGTTTGATGCCTGGGACACAAACAGAATAATGATCATTCACTCTTCAAAACGGAATTGTTATCTAATTTTATAAAAAGTTAAGTATGTAAATGAAGGTTCCTATACGTTTTAACTATACAATCAACCCTCAGAAGTCCTTTGTTTACAGTTGTATGCAAATATAACATGAAACATGCGCGCTATAATTTTAGAGGCCAAAGTCTCCAATGAAATGTTGACCTCACAAATTACTGTAGGCTGTTGGTCGCTTCTGGTGACTAGTCTAGAGCCCACGCTGCATAGGCGGCGGAACGGAGAGGGCACCGGGGCACCGTGCTCCCTTTGATTTTGGCATTTTAACATTAGCCCTATGAGCGTTGCATGGAAACAATCAGTTGGGCAAACTAGGCGGCGGGAATCAAAATATGGAGGCATCAAAATATTGATTCTAGTGGGCGGAGCTTTGACCATATATGGGCATACGTGCAGACCATCACAGAAACGTCAATTCTTCAGCAACCGGCTATAATTTCAAGATAGTTTCTTCACAAAATGAAGAACAACGTTGAAGCTACCCGCCAGGCACGAAACAATAGCCCTAACCTCTTTGGTTAGTTTAGGAAAGCGTCTTGAAAATAATCAAGAAATTGATTCATCACGGCGGCTAATCCCGGCGAGAATCAATGTTTTGATTCCGCAAACAGCTGGCTAATCATTATTTTGATTCTGAAATCAGCTGGTTTATCAATATATTGATTCTGCGAACTGACTTTCTGCAGACGTACTTCACTCTTCAAATCGATTTATGGAATGTTTCTTGTGTGCAAATAATGCAAATTCAATAAATTCATGAAGATATTATCAGCACAGGATCGTGTAATTTTTTTCTAGACCTTATTCCCACGGTAGACCAGGGATTTTCAGCACTCACCCTGGCTCCCTGCTCAAAGCCGCAAGCCTTCGAGGGAATGCGTGAAGGGAGCCGTGCTGACCTTTGTATAGGGGTTGTACTGAGTCGGAGCCGGAACCGAAGCCCGACCATTTTACTCGGAGCCGGAGCCGATTTTCCCCTCCGGAGCCGAAGCCGTCTGCCATTTTCACGGCTCCACATCCCTGCTTTGTAGCATTGATTTTGAGTAAAAAAAAAGTTTACTTATCGTCTTTCACGTGTTCATGAATGTGTTTCTACGCATCTGTATCCCGTCCCATTTCTGTGGAGTACAGTAAGGGATATTTCGCCGAACAATATACTCAAGCCCGTTGCACAAATTGCACACTTTGAATGAAAATATACACGGATGTATTTGCAGTCGCAAATAATACGATGATATTCATAACACATTTCACTACGATCCCTGCAATTGCCACACATTTGCCATCACAAAGCCCTGTCGTTGATGCTCACATCCCATGCAAAGCAATACTCACTTTTAGGACGTCTCTTATTCAATATGGCTACGTATTTGCAAAACATGCAGTTAATAATATTTGAAACTGAGACCTAACCAATAAGACATACCGTGGACAGGTAAGAAAAAACAAATAAACGTCTGGAGAATGACCTCAACGTCTCGATGTTGCCTAATTACAAAGAGCAATTTTCAGTTTCGAATCAAATACATGAAATAAATATAAACAAAATTTGTACATATACACTCAATATGGGGTTTATGATTAGCACGGCTACCTAAAACATCAATCCTGTCAGGTTGAGCCACTTATGTCCACACCCAGAGCAGGTCGCTTTGGAACACCACAAGATCCCATATTACCACCGAAAGCGGTCACCAATTGGTCTACTGATGAGCATCTTCAGAACATTCTCGACCGAAAAGCTATCAGTCCTGTCTGTGTTTTGGTTCGCTTCATTTGGGCTATGCGCACGTTTTTCTACTCCGGTTCTAGGGACGAGATGGCAGTCATCACGCGCTGCACCAGCTCGTTCTTTGACAGGTTGGTGACGCTGTCGTCATCCGGCAGGATAAACACGTGGCGCATTTCACCCTCGGCCCCGCCAGCCACATACACACTTCCTTACGTCATATTGTTTCTCGCCACGAGATCAAAGTTCAAAAGGTCGTGATGTAGGTAGTCTCCGCCCAGCCCGTCAGGTACTCCACCGGTTGGTCGGGTGCGGCCAGGTCCGCGCAACGCCGCCCTACTTCGGTCGACGCTCTGGTTGACAGGGATGGCGTTGTCGTACAGCTGCCTGTCGACTGAACAGCGATTCAAGACGCCACCCTTGACCCTCTGAAGCCGATCCCCGCAACGACCAGTGTTTGAACCTTGGTTGACCTGCAGCAAACAACAGAACACAATAATTAGGACATTTGTGAACAATAAATTAGGAAACTATATGTGTTATTATTCTACTTGTTCAGCAACTATTAATTTTAGAATATATTCAATAAAAAATTAAATACTTAATGTCACTTAAATTTCCACTGAATGCCACCAGGTGCACCAACAACTGTCATCTCATGCAGTTATATAAATTCTGCCAAAAAAGTAGATTTGAGGCCAGTTGTACCAACAGAAAAATAGGTGGCAGCTGGACTTTTTTTGACTAAAAGTTACTTCACATACAGAGCATGAACGGTACAGCCCTATCCGTTTACGTGCCCATCATGTTAACGCTCCATATGTGAAGCAGTCTTTAGGCAAAAAAATCCAGCAGGCAGCTATTTGTGTTGATAAAACTGGCCTCTAAAATTAACATTGGCATGGACAATCCTGAACATTAACTATCCAGCATTCCCTGGACTGACGTACATTAGACACATAATTTTCTGGAAGATCACGCATAATGTAAATATGGCTTACACCATTCAGCAACTTGCTTTTGTTACACTTAAAATAAGCATCATTAAATATGTAGCAAAAATGGGCGAAGCAATTACAAGCCAAGCTTACATACCTACTATTTAGATAAGGCAAACACGAACATGCACTGCGACTTTTCAATCTTAACTTGGAACAAGTCAATAGCCTAGTTGCCCTTAAAAATTTAAATGCTACAAATAAAAGTTGTAGCAACAATTGGGTGAGTGAGACACAAGCAGAGGCTAAAACATCCAAATAATGTAAAATACAGGACATGCACTGCCCCAATTTCATGAGTCCACCCAACAATTCTATAATGTGAGACAAAACATTAGGCTTCTTGTAACTAATTTATACCGTAAATTTTAGAGGACATCATATTTCACTGAAATACTACACCTAAGACATCATTTTCAAAAAATATATAGCTTAAAAAAACAATAGAAGAGTGAGAAGGCGTCCCGCGCCGCTGACGTCGCTACCGCGCCATGTTCCTAAAACCATCTCTTAAAATGAGTTTTCGGTAAGAAACGTTAAGATCACATGCCTGAAATTGAAAAACACACTTCAAAGTGTCTTAAAATATGATCCATTGTTACTTACACTTCAGAAAAGGTCGCTTAAACAAAATAAAACCGGGAGCACTACGTTGCATCCGGACACCCACGACGCCGGCGCGAAATGGCGGGAACCGGAAATCGTGGCTAGATGCAAAGAAAAAGAATATTTCTTATAAATGAATTATACCACTAAATAACGCATTTTTTATTTTCTTTTAGACAAAATTATGAAAAAATTACAAAGGCTCGTCGTTAATGATAAACAGAGCAAATTTTAACAGCACGTTTTTGTTGAATTATGGCGGCGGAATCTTTATGCCATTCGTAAAGGTACGCGCGACAAACGGCTGATAGCCATGCAGCGAAAAATTGAAGCGGGGAAGTTTTTTGTATTGACTTGTCAAAAAATCTCGCCGTCATGGGGGTTATTTCCGCCGTAACGGGTCGTCTGAAGGTGGGAGTGTCCCAAATTGAATCAAAATATTGATTCTATGCCCATATATGGTCAAAGCTCCGCCCACCAGAATCAATATTTTGATGCCTCCATATTTTGATTCCCGCCGCCTAGTTTGCCCAACTGCAATGGGACCAAAAGTCGGCAGTGCCCCCCCCCCCTTAATTGAAGGTGTTTCGCCGCTACTGCCTTGCTGGTATTGCTGGTACTTTCTGGTGACGTTGGAACGCTGGCTGGGACATTATGGATCATATTACAGCTTTCTGGCGTTTCTGGTGGCGCTTGAACGGACTTATAGTCTCCTGGGATTTCATTTCTTTTTATGTTGAGCTGCATCAATAAAAACAAACTTTTGTCAATATCATTTGTTTAGAGTCCTTCTTTTATCTGCCAGAAAGGCAAATTTTCACAAAATTTGGATGTTGCGGGGATAACATTTACCCTTATACATGATCCCACATCCCCACCTGAACAATCCAGTAAGTGAGAAGCCAAGGCCTAAATAAAATGTTAGAAATTTCTTGTATTCACTAAATGATCTTTAGAGGTTGTCATTTACTACACTTTCTACGTTTTTAGGGAGCCCACAAGCATAATTATAAACGAGTTACAAGTAGTTAGCTAGAAAGGGTGCACGATCATATGAGAGCCAAGTCTGGATGTGCTTCATAACGTTTCATTTACGTAAATAACTTAACTAAAATGCATATTTAGATACATACATACATACGCCTAACGACAAAGTTGCCTCCATTCTGCTGTCTTATTCCCTTGCAGTTGCGCTCCATTTTCAATAACGTACCTTTTTCAAATAGGCACTATCATAAGCAGCCTGCAACGGAAGATGAAACTCTACTAGCAAATTAAAAAATGGGTGACTACCCTTGCTCTGAAATACGTCACTTGGTCATTCATACCCAGCAGAGCGTGACAAGTCATCTTTAGTGTTACTGATGTGCATGATTTATCAGATTTGGCTACCGGTCACGGCATGCTGAGCTGACCGATCAGTCAGAGGCAAAGATGAGGACCAATCATCTCAGCTGCTTCCATAAATCGCGTCGTTGGTAGCAACTGGCATGTACAGATGATAACAACCACACATTCTGCAACAAGAGTCGACAGTCGTGCATAATGAGCGCGTCGGTTCGACTCAGGACGCTGATTCTCTGCTGATTATCAACGTAGGTCGTATCGAGAGTTAGTTCCTGTAAGGAGGTCGTGATTTCGCCGCACCATTCCACTAAGGCAACGGATCACATTTCATCCTAGATGACAATTGCACTGCGTGCCTGGCCGCACAAAATGGTATGAGAATAACTGAAACGTGCGCATCTGAAAAGTGAAAGCTCGATACCTACCTACATACTTATGCAATAGAGTTCCTTTCACTGAGCAGGCAGGCCTTTCACTAGTCAAACCCTTTCACTTCTGTGCACGGAGAAGCCTCGGTGACAGCCCAGCCATCCGTTGTGACCTCACCGGCTCTCCCGGCGCCCCACGGCGGCAGAGGGCCCCGTGACCTGACCTGGCGCGTGTCCCGCTGACCTGACCCGGCCCCGCTCTCCGGGCGGCCTTGTCAGCGGATTGAGGCCGCTGGGCGGGGCCTCGCTTCTTCTGCGCGCAACATTGAAATCAATATCTGTGGCAGCCGGCAAAAAGTGACCCAGTTCGGCCGCGCACGCTGCCGGAGCCGCAAAAACGGCAGCGCCGTTCCGGGCGGCCGGGGCGGCGACGGTGGCGCCGCCAGCGGCCGGACTCGGCAGCTGCGCGCCGGCCGGCCGCTCACTGGCGCTCGAGCGCTGTTGCAGACGGCCGCGCGGCGCGAGCTGCAAGAACATCGCCGAAGGAGAGCGAGTGTGCCGGCAAAAACGCTGACCTAGTGAGCCGCGCGCGCGGCGCACAATGAGAAGGCGGCCGGCGGCCGGCGCCACTCCAGTGCTCGGAGGGTAGTGGCGGAGGGCGAGCGGCGGCCGCGGCGGCGCGCGGTGCAGTGGTGAATCGGGCGGCAGTCGGCCAGCCAGGAGAGCCAACCGGGTAAGGTCAAGCTGTGACTCAGTCTCTCTTGTTGATAAGGAAACAAAGACGGTGCTAATCAGGATTTTCCTGTGAGTCATCTAGAGCGGTGTTATATCTGGTGGTGAAGGCTGTATTGGTTGATAGCCCATTAATAATTGCAAATCATTCCTAATGAATTGCACATACCAAAACGTGATTAAAATGTTTGGCTGTTGCATGCTTATATCCTATTTAGTCATTTGAAATTATATCCAGCCTGTATGCATCGAAATATTCACTTAGAGCTTAATAGTCGGTGCTCTTTTAGTTGTATTGTGGTTCTGCTGTCCACTACTTGTTATTATTTTGTTCACGCATCACTCTTATTTAGCTTTGATGTGGGCGTAGTTTCGGCATCGTACGCAGTGCATAATTCTATCAAAGTCTATCACCGATTATCTATATCATCAAGTAGGCTTGAATCAGAACACCTCGCGTGTTTCTGAGTATTTATCGGTCCTGCTTCTAGGAAGCCACCTCACTCTATCTGTGGTCCATTTCACTAAACTCTCAATCGTTCTAACCCACCCCACTGTCATCCCCTCGGAGAGGAGCCGCCACCCCACCAGGCCAGTGCGTTCACCGTGCGTCCTGCCCGGCTGGCGTGCCAGGCCAGTGACCTGACCGGCGGCCACCGCCCCTCACCGCCGCCGCCGCCGCCGCGCCGTTTTTGCCCCGCCGCCCTGTCGGAATTTGGCGGCAAACGGCGAGCGGCGGGCGCAGTTGCGCCATTTTGACCGTCGACCTCTGACGTGTGCAGTGCACCGGGCGGTGTGCAGTGGGGCACGGTACAGGAGGGGCGCCGTGGCCGGCCGGACCGTGGCCCCTGTCGGCCCTGTCGTCCACGTGTGTCGTTGCCGATAACGTGCAATCAATCCACGGGAACCACCGAGTCCAAAGATCGGCCGGTGCACGCCGGCCTCTCAACGGCTGGCCGACGTAGTGGCACCGACGCTGGGGCGCCGAGGGGCGCCGAGGGGCGCCCGGGCACCTGCAACAGGAGCGCGGTGGACCGGGCGGGTCTCCGACACCTGGCGGCGGCGGACGGTGACACCGGTCCTGCAACGGCCCGGCCGCGGCGGCCGTGGCGCCGGTGGAGCCGCTCCTTCAGGTGCTGGTGGACGGCGGCCCGGCGCACGTCCTCAGAGCTCTCCGGCGGCGGCCCTGTCTCCGAGCGGCGACACGCCGGAGCCCGCGGCGCGCCACCAAAAACCTGCATCGATCCCGTCGTTTTTGTGTCGGTCGGCGGCGCAAAAACGGCGGCGGCGGTCGACGACCTGCGCGCGGCGGCGCGGCGTCGACCAGCGCCCTTTCTCACCGCGCCCGCTTCAAATATTGATCGCGCCCAGCGCCGAGGACGGCCGCCTGCAAGTGCAACGGCCGCCGCTGCGTTGCCCTGCGTGGTGGAGCGGCGGCGGCGACGGCGCGTCGACACCGATGCGACGGTGGGTGGGGCCGACGACCGGCACGTGCCGCGACGCGGTGCCGGTGACTTTGTGACGAGCTGTGTGACGGTGGTGGTGACGACAGCGTTTGGAGGACTTCAGGAGGAAGAGAGATCATCGCACCACTACCGGCCTCCTCCCATTCCCTGAGACCCTTACTTGTGAGATGACAGACGTCACAGCTAAGGCTTTCAGGACTGGGTGGAGGCGCGGACCGACAGAGTCATCTAACGACCAGCGGAGAGTAATTGTTAGTCCAGTGTCAGTCCTAATTGTCAGTCCAGCACTTATCGTGTATTCGCTTTGTGTTCGAGTGGTGCCTGATGAATGCGTGTCGACTGTGGGTTATTGAAATATTTCATTTGATCTCGAGCACGTTTAAATTTTAATCAAAAACGTTATTCAATCAATTTAAATTCGATTATGATGTTGTAATTTGTTGGCAGAGTTTTGCTTTTCTTTTCGTTTGTACATTCTAGCATTTTTCAGTATTAATGAAATAGTTGAAGTAGATTTCGTATCTAAATGTAAGTTCAATCCCCCTTATGTGTTTTTTTTTTAACCCGCGCCCTGCTGGGGGGGGGGTGTTTGAACACCCCCCCTTGTGGTTTTTTGCGAATATCTCAAAAACGGCGGCGCGGAGCGCCGCCGTTTTTGGTACACCTTATCATACATCAATTCTACACATGTTGTGAAAATTTCAGACCAAGGTCATTCAAGGTCAGGTCACCAGGTCACTTGAAGTGACCTCGCCTCATAAAAAGTTTCAATGTCTGTCGTAGCTACACCGAGTGACCGATCGCTTTGAAACTTTCTGCGATTGCTAAGAGCAATTGCATGTACAAAATGTATATCTCAGAATTTTGATATCGATGACCTAAGGTCAGGTCAATTTTGCGACCTCCCCATTATAAGTCAATGGGAGAAAATTGAAATGCGCCTCTTTTGGACGAAAGACATTATAAACACTCCCAAACACTGAATTACAAGTGGTTTAGACACACTGAACATGAAAATGGTGTCCATGACCCCTGTTTATGCCCTGAGGTCATCTTAGGTCACGAATGAAATCTAACAGTTTTTCGCAAATAACTTTTGATAGAGGCATGCTAGAGCGATGAAAACGCCTTAGATGTGTTCAGCTCGACGATACGGATCGACTGATATGCAACATGACCCTTTCCGGTCAGGTCATGACCTTGACCTGAGGTCAAATTTTCAAGTTGACCTTTCAAGGTCAAGTTATAGTTCATTCGATGCGTCTTGACGAGAGGAACACGATGCCGGTAAAAGTCAGCTCGTACAAGGCTTGGGTCAAAAGTTATTGCAGAAAAACTGTTTCCGAAAAAATCGGCTATTTTTACAGTTTTTGCCCCCTGCAGGCAAAACCGTTGACGTTAGGTCAAATCTGAGAGAATTACTCAGAAAGGGCGTTAATAGGGCTATCGAATGCGCTTTTCCGCGGCGCTGTAGCTCTATTGGTTCCCGAGTTATGCGTTGGCTTCTTGGAAATTTTCGACATTCGACCCGGAAATCGGCGAAATTTTGCCTTCAATGACCTCTGGTGACCTGACCTTTGACCTGACCAAAAAATTGACCGAAGTAATTTCCTCATTATTTTTGACGCTCTTTCGAACGCCGCCTTCCGCGTATCGCTACGTGGCCCAGGAGCCGAGTTAGAAGGGGGGGGGGGGTGTTCAAACACCCCCCCCCCAGCAGGGCGTGGAAATCCAGGACCCCCAGCCGGGCGCGGGTTAAGCTGATATGTTGAAGAAACATAAAAAGTTGTTATGCATGAAAACTCACACACACAACTGTTTTTGTCTGATGGATAGCTATGTAAACCACGCTGAACACAAATCTTCAGCTCTTATGTTAATAGTTTCTCATTTTTAGAATCTTCTGAAGTTACCTCACGAACTAACTAAATAATTCATTGGTATTGTTTAAGTTTATTTGATAAACGTTTTAACTAAACACTAGTTTAATTAAACGCATCCCATCAGGGAAGAATAATAAGTAAAGTTTTTTTTTCATTTGATAGCACAATGACTAAAAATGGCCCAACGCTGCCGAGTTCAAAGCATATAACATTATTTCCCATTTCATACCGCTTTTAGGATTGCTTTGAATACGAATAAAGCAATTGATGGGGCTGCATTTTTCTTTTATTTTAGGCATCGTTGGTGATTTGTTATAAGAGAGCGAGGCAGTTTATGGAGTGTTGTTGTTTTATTTCTTTGTTATTATTAATTAATGTTTGACATTTGAAACAAACTGCACGTGTGATTGACGGCTGAGTCACCCACGCTTATTGAGAGTACTCAGTTCATTCAATTTTAAACTGCTTATTCGGTTTACCAGTTAAGCTTTTGCCTGAAAAAGCTAAAGAAATCAATTGATTGTATTAATTAGGTACAGCAACCTTGAGCCATTTGGTAAAAAGAATGCAACTTAAAATGCTTCATTAACAGTGAAGTATAAATGGAAGTAGTAACCGTGGTAACAACTACAGCCACAGTCAGAATTTTCCTCGTGTTTTCCACCGCTCTCCTTATCCAGAAGGCCAGGTAAACGAACAAGGAAGTGACATGATTCTGTTCAATTAACGACCCTTTGGAGCAAAACTTACCCAATAAAGGAGGAAAGTCCGAAGACTGTAAACAAGGACGCTCTCTGTCTCTGGCTGATTTCGCTCAAGGCCTCTGAGTTTTCTTTGGCAGTGTTGCCGTGTTCCGGTGTCTATATTGCAACTAATGGCTCCCAGGCATTCATGGATTCCTGACATCTGCCAACACTTCTGCCGGCCAGCTGTCTTGGTCGACCCCTTCCAACAGAATCTGGTCGATCTATCCCTGTGTCGCCCCACGCGTACTCCCCCCCCCCCCCCGCCCTCCCAGCTGAGGTCATCGTCTCTGTTCTGGCACTCATCTTTGTCTCCGTCCATCCGGGGTGGCACAGTGACAATGGCATGTCACCCCCCCCCCCCCGTTCCGACCGCGCACGACCTGCTGACCCCACTTGACCCCTGTCATTGGTCGGTCACACCACGTGGCCTACCGACGCCGCATCTGCCGCTGTGACGTCACCGAGGCAATACTTGTGACGTCACAAAGACAAGCAGAGGCCACGAGCGGAGCAGGAGGACAACGTTGATGCAGCTCGAGGCTGACCGACGCACTGTGGAGCTCGTGAGTCTGGGAGAAGATAGGCTGTTGGTTGTCAAATGTTGATCGTAGGAACACTAAGAGAACAATTGAATAATAGGACAATGCAGAATAATGATTAGGAGGATGGGATAGCTACGTAAAAGCGGCATGGGAATACAAAAGAAACACTTTTGTCCTGGAGCCGCTATCACATTTTTTTTTTGTTCGTGCAATGATTGTTTTATGTTGTTGTTAGCATTTTTTTTAATTTTGATGTTTTATTATTTTTCATTATTTGGTTACCTGATTATTTCGTTTGTGCTCTTACCATTTTATAGTTTACTTTTTATTTTTTCTTCTTCTTCTATAAGTAGGAGAAACAGCACAGATAGCATTGCAATGCATTCTTTTATCAACCTACAGGCATGCATGCCTTGTGTCTTCTGCTGCTGTGTCACATAAAACTCAGCTTTGTTCAGGATTTATCAGATAATCTATCCCCCAACCATGTATTGCCGGTTTCCTGCTGATGCACCTTGTCTTATACAAAAAGTTAACCTTTTTATTTCGCTAGCGATAGATGATATCTGCATAAATATTTTGACACAAATTTTATTTATTTGATACAAAATATTGTGCAGTTTATAAGCTTACCTAAAATTTGACATGGATTTAACCGTTTTGACGCATGCTACGTAACCTTTTTTGTAAGAACGTGTTCCTAGAGTTTCTAAAAATTAATATGTTTATGAATCAATAAACTATCTAAGATCACGATCTTCTATTAGGATCTTCTATAATATTCATATCACGGAATAATCCCTACAATCCCACACCATATCACCCAACTGAGTGCATACCTAGCCCAGTTTCACAACCTGAAATCCACTTTGAAGATAACCCATTCCGTTACAACAGTTTTCAAAAAGAGCTCAGACTCTATGACGCAATACATATTCCTGTAGCCGTCTAATTCGAGTCACGATAAACCTCTTACAAGAGGCTCTGTTCCTCACTGCAGCGTCTCAAAGTGAAAGGGACCAGCCAGTCAACTGACAGCACGGCTTTCTGCGAATATGGCAACGGCGTCACGCCCCAGTGCAAAATGGCTGCCGTGGCGACCGTATCGGCACATCTAGTTTCCAGTTGATGCCATCTGATAGGCACACAATCGAGGAAGGCGGCTAGACCGGCGCGGCGCGTCCGTCGCCGCTGCGCCGCCATTCGCCGCCAGTGCGCCGTCACACGGACAAAGACCGGCGCGGCGCAGCACTCGCGGCGTTCTCGGCGCGGTGCGGCGCGGTGCGGCGCGGCCCGCGGCTCTAACCGGTTGTTGCAGGGCGCTGCTCCTTTGTCCGACGACCGAGGCCACTAGGGGTCACGTGACCGGCAGGCCGGACGGTCAGTCACCTGCCGCTTCGGAGGAGACGGAGACGGAGACAGAGACGGAGACAGAGACGGGATGGGGATGGAGACGGAGACGGAAACAGAGACGGTATGGGGATGGAGACGGAGACGGAAACAGAGACGGGATGGGGATGGAGACGGAGACGGAGACGGAGACGGAGACGGAGACAGACACGGGATGGGACGGAGACGGAGACGGAAACAGAGATAGAGACAGCGAACATAGGCAGATACATATGCAGATACAGATGGAGACGATGGAGACGGAGATGTTGCTGGAGACAGTGATGGAGGAAAAAATAGACAAAGAGAAACAGTGATGGAAACAGAGTTGAATAAAAATGCAGAGACAAAGACAGAAATAGAGACAGAAAGGAAGACATATACAGAGACAGAGGTATAGAACGGCACAGATGAGACAGAGACAGATATACCTGTGTGGCAGAAGTAGAATAAAAAAAAATCAGAGTAAAAGACAGAGAAAGGGAACGGTGTAGACAGAAAAAGTACCAAAGTAGGCAGGTAGAAACAGGAGAGGGATGGAGGGAGAAAGAGAGAGAGAGAGAGAGAGAGAGAGAGAGAGAGAGAGAGAGAGAGAGAGAGAGAGAGAGAGAGAGAGAGAGAGAGAGGGAGAGAAAGGGAGAGAGAGATTCGGAAACGGTAACAGACAGGCGCGTGGGGTAACGAAACCAGCAAGATAGCTGAGAGCATGTGCACCGTGCAGGATGACGTGGCTGACGAGGCTCACTACTGATAACTGAACCGTGATAAATGCTACAATGTGTTGACTGCTGCCTCGTTGGGTGTCGAAAGAACGGCCACCTGCTACGAACGAAGGAACATTTATTACGAACATCGATGAAATATGGGCATATTAATGCAGTTATTAATTATTAATCTTTTAATAGTTGTTTGATTGCTGTATTTTTTTATATTGCTTTTCGTAAACGTATAAAAATAAACATTTCCAAATGCTTGTGCAATTTAATTATACATATAGTGTCAACTCAATCTTCACTTTGGCAGCATTGATGTTTGCATATCTCTTCGCATTTTCATAGTTCAAACCAGTAAACAAAACCAATCAATGCAATCAAAATATTGGTTCAAAATAACTTTCTAACCCCAGCATAGCTCGAGTCGAAGGGAACAAATGCAAGGAATCAACATAATTGAGATATACGTTTGCCTCGTTTTTGTGAATAATTCATTGATTTGAGGAAAATCCCCTCTTTCCATCTGACATACATTAACTACATTCATGAAAATGCGAGGTATCAATGTATTAACTACATTGATATGTCAATCGAATAACATTTCTTTTTTGTACTTACCTTGACGAACTTATACCGACTTGGTATTTCGAACGTTAAGTTTTGTGCGTTTTGGTGGTTTCATGAAGCTTCACCCATGTATCAGATGCTCTGGTTTTGGCACAATAGATGATTATTATTTCTAAGACGTTTTTTTTTTTTGGTATTTCTACCTACCTAAGTTTACTGGCATTTGGAAACGGTGGCGTTAAAACAAAATCTGCAATTAAGGAATTCGCCTCGATCATGCGTTGTGGTCGCAATTTTAATGGCGCATGCACGTCCCGTCAAGATAATGGAATTTTATGACTGATGTCAGGTCAATCCGTTCTCTTCACCCTCTCCGAACCTGACGTCATGCAGGCTAACACCAGCTTATCTCTCCATGCCTAAATCGGAAGTATGGGTCACAACGAACCAGTAATTGATAAAGTAGGCAAACATGACCGCGAGCTTAGTGCAAAACTGTGTCAAGGTAACGCTTTCATCGCCGAATATACTGGGATCGTTCACTGACGCCGCGGGCCAGTGTACCATGTGGCTCGACAGAAATAACAAATACATTTAGCGCTGCCGGCGATGAGCACTTTATGGCCAACTCATGCTGGTAATGAACTGCAACTTCTGCCGTCTGAACGCCCACGTCCGCGGCTCTGCGACGCGGCTGCAGTTGGTCGATGCAAGTGGTGCTGTGCACTAAGCACTGTGCAGTGTGCAGTGTGCATATCCCCCGCTAACGAACGTCGATCAGCTCGGGAAACGCGGTGAACAGCGGCACAGCAGCGGCGGATAGCGGCGCAACGGAGTCAGTTTTCCGGGAGCGCGGGACGCCGCGGCCGCCGCCGCTCGCCTGCGCGTCTGTCCAATGGCCATGCGAGCCCCATGGGCGCGGCGCTGATCCACCAATGGCTGTGCGCCGGCACCGAGTGGAAAAAATGCCGCCAGTCCTGGGAGGCCTACCCAACATGGCGGCGGCGCGGCGGCCGGGCCGGGGGAGGTCGATCGGCCGGGCGGCGGCAGCGGCGACGGCGCGCGGACCTTGGGGCAGGGGCTCAGCCGGGGGGCGAGCGGCCGCCCGCCGCCACCACCACGACCGAAATAGCAGGACCGGTTTTGGGACGCCCCGTCGGCGTGCAGCGTGCAAGACGCTCTGCAACAAAAACAGGATGCAAAAATGATTTCGCAAAAGCTGTGTGGCGTCGAGCCGCGGCCGTCTGGCGCCTCGCTGTGACACGACGCTGGCAGGACTATCGACAAACAACCCTCTGACCTCACCCCACCAGTGATCTCCCCAGCCCGTAACCATCGCGACCCGCACCATGATACAGTGCTGCAGCGACGTCCAATCGACCCCGTCACACAGTGTCAGAGATTCGCAACCTACAGAAGATTGTGTAAGTAGGTCGCTACAAGCACTCCTGTGGCACGCCATGGCAACAGAGGTGACAGTTTCGTGCGAGCTCCGTAAAAGGTCACGGGGGCATTGCCAGTGTGCGGGCGGTCGCTGGACTGCAGCAGGCGGATGTAGAGCGGCAGGATATTCCGGCTACCGGCCCGGCTGGCACCGCGCCAGGCCGCATCGGGCTGCCGGGCTTCAGATAGCAGGCCAGCCGCCCGCTCTATCAACAGATAAATGTAAAATGTATACCGAGCAAGCTATTGGTAACAAACGTGTACTAGCTCTTGCGGTGGACTGGTCATTCGGGATATTTGACGGCGCCGAATCGCCGATGGCCAGAAATGTTTATCGGTATCCATCTAAGTTTGTCGTCTTTGCTCGTTGTGTGACATTTGCTCTGTCGATCGCGACCAAAAACGCGGCCTTATCTCTATCAATACACCACCTTTATCCCACTTGACTCTCGTACTTTGTCATCGTTGACATTCAGCGGGCGCGTGACGTGACTAAGCCTCACTTCACTTCACTTTCGCCACGGCTGCAAAAACTTCCCAGCACCAAGAACCGACTCTCAGGGCGTTCCCACTCGAGCTGCTAGCTATGTTTGGCTTTCCACGCCGTTCATTACCAGTTCCCCGTTAAACAGACATGACCTACCGCGCGGACGGCAGTCGTGGCAGCCCCGTTTGCCCTCCGTTCGGCCCTGACCCGGCCACTTACATTCCGTGACCTGTGAGGGGCTCGGGAGCGGCGTCTCCCCGAGGGACGACTGCGGGCGGGAAGTCAGCAGAGCGCCGCCGACGGGCGGATCGGCCCGCTTGTGGGCGCCGGCGCCGCTCGAATCGATGGCCTACTTTCCGAGCGGAGCGCTGCCCGGACCAAGCACGCGGCACGGCAAAATGGAGGCGGACGGGGCGAGCCGGGGCACTGTTGCAGGGCGCCGGCCGGCCGCCCGGCGTGGGGGCGCCACTGGCGCACGGGGCAGGGGTGGGCACAGGACGACACATTGTGACGACGCCCAAACAGTGCCGCTCAACCGCGCACTGTCAGGGACAACGGTCAAATAGGCAATCACATTGGCGTGCAACTCGGTGAAGCCTTTCAATAAAAAACAGAATACGGTGCTTGGCAATCGTTATGTGGAGACTAACATTAATAAATCGTAGCAACATAACAATTATAGCTATGATTAACCCTCGCCCAGTTGGGGGGGGGGGATATGCCCCCTGTGGTTTTTCCTGAATAGCAAGAAAGGCACTTCAGTATCTTCCCGGCCATCAATTTGACAAATTCACACAAAATTGCAAGTCTTAAGTCACCTTAGGTGAGGAGTTATTCAGGTCAAACTGAGGTCCTGTTCGATCAAAAATAAGCAAAAAACATGAAAACTTGAAATGCTCACAAAAGCTAAAGTTAAAAAGCAATTTTCAAAGTTCTCTATGTTGTCGTGTAGACAACATAATCCTTCGCCCCAGTGCAGTGGGGGGGGGGGGGGGCATATGTTACCACCCTGTCGCGTTTTTCGCGTGTAAATAAAAAACCGCGGCGCGTAGCGCCGCGCCGCTTGGGGGAGCTTTTTGCACATTAATTTTGGACAATGTGTGAAATTTTTGACCCCAGGTCATGTCAGGTCAGGTCACCAGGTCAAGTTAACTGACCAAGCCTAAAAAATTGCAATCATGTCCAGCCTGCAGTGTTTGCCAAAAAGGTTTTAAACTTGGTGATTGCATGATGTTATGGACGCCTACAATTTGTATATCTCGGATTTTTTATATCCGTGACCTAAGGTCAGGTCAGTGGCGTGACCTTACCATTATAAGTCAATGGAGAAAAATGAAAATGCCTCTAGATCCATGTGTACGCATAGGAACAGTCCAAATATTTTAGAATCACAATGACTTGGACCACCCGTGACGACCAAGGTGTCGTTTTTGCTGATAGCCTCTAGAAAGGTCATCCAAGGTCATTTGAGGCTACAAACAGATTTTTGCCAACAACTCTCGATTGGAAAGAGATAGAACGCTGGGGATGGTCTCATTGTGTTTGTCTTGCCGAGACGCATGGACTGATATGCAACATGACCTTTTCCGGTCAGGTCATGACCTTGACCTGAGGTCAAATTTTCAAGTTGACCTTGCAAGGTCAAATTATAGTTCATTCGATGCGTCTCGGCGAGAGAAGCACGATTCTGGCAATATAAATGTCGTGACTTTTTTTAGTAAAAAAATATTGTCGAAAAACACTTTTCGTAAAAACAGCTATTTTTGGAGTTTTTGCCCTCTGGAGGCTAAACCGTTGACCTGAGGTCAATTTTGATGATGACCTTATCGAAAGAAGAGTTCAAAAGCTATCGATTGCTTTTCCATGCGTTTTCCAGCTATCATAGTTCCTGAGATAAATGCATGTTTTCGAAAAAATATAATGACATTTGGCAAATTTTGACCTTTGATGACCTCCAGTGACCCCAATATTGCTCTAATATGAAAAATGACCGAAATACTTTCAAACGTACGCATTGAGAGCTATCGATTGCTTTTTACTGCGTCTTTCTAGCCCTCTTAGTTTTTGAGTTGGAGGTGGGTGGTAACATATGCCCCCCCCCCCCCACTAGGGCGAAGTTGAAGTTGGCTGAGACCGCCACTGGGGCGCGGAGAATACAGTCACAGTATATAGTCAGAAATGACGGCGCTACAAAACTGCTATTTCAAGTTTTCGAAATTTTGTGATTTTGACCCCCAAAATAAAAAA
The DNA here is from genome assembly GCF_019059575.1 of Amphibalanus amphitrite. Classification (NCBI taxonomy): domain Eukaryota; kingdom Metazoa; phylum Arthropoda; class Thecostraca; order Balanomorpha; family Balanidae; genus Amphibalanus; species Amphibalanus amphitrite. The sequence continues at coordinate 58,620 of NW_024882446.1, read as the reverse complement.
ATCATTTTTGTTATAAAATAGCAAAAAAACATCGCAAATGTTTTTCGAACTTCGAAGAAACCTGAATGCATATGATCGTTCCTGCGCTCTTCTATCCACATGTACCTAATTTTAGATCGATACCTCCTTTTTGGCCAAGTTATAGCAAAGAAAATGCTCAAAATGTATTATTTCAAATTTTTTAACTCATTTTTAAGCAATTCTAGACCAAGTAGCACAAAACAAAGACCACCATTAGACTCCCGTGACGAGTTGCATCGAATCGATACCCATTTTATGCAAAAATATCAACTTTGAAATTTGACCTGATTTGACCTGACCTTGACCTGACCTTCACCAGCACATAACTTAAACTGGCGCCAAAGGTTGTCTGACTCACATAATCGCATTTGTCACGTAAAATGGACCATATAACATGCATCACCTGCTACTTTTATATTGTGACCTTCATTGACCTGTAGGGGAAGCGGGGGGAACACCGCCACTGTGGGAAACACCGCCACCCCATCTGGCGGCGAAAGTATGAACTATAAAGTGTAAAAATCCGTTATTTCCTATTAACCGCACGAAGGTAAGCGTCTTCTGATTTGTGTTCCGGTGTTTCAGTGTAATCGAAGCTCATTGTGGGCATTTAAAGAAAAATGCACATTCTCTTATAAAAATTCGATGAGTTGGGAGCACTTTTGAATGTCTTTAAGTAGAGACTCATTTTGATTTACTTGATTACATCGAAAAATAACTGATCGGCTTTGTCCAGTAAGATAGGTTTGCTTGAACCGTGTAGTACATTCTTGCCGCTGGCGATTTTTGCTTGTGATCACTTATTGGGGAACACCGCCACCCCGTGGCGGTGTTACCCCAATTGAGGTTGCGGTGTTTCCTGTTCGTAGCGTGATAAGTGATGAAATTCCAAAGACACGCTTTATTTATGTTCGTAGATGTTCCTAATTCGGGAATAAGCAGCTTATTTGACTTTTTACTTTATATTTTTCATGCATCCCGACCAAGCACTTGCCAGCTGTATAAAACTGGCAAACAGCTGATGAACCTTTACCTATTTAGGTGTCCATTACCGATTATTTGCGAAAATTACCACTTACCGACAGGAAACTCATCGCACGCGATCTCTGAACAATTAAAAGCTTTCGTAGGGATGGGTTGGGTTAACATCAACACCGGTGGCGGGGTTACCCACACAATTTGTAGGCGGCAAATATGCAAGGTATTTTTAAAAGTCGTGATACATGAAAACCTTTTAGGAGCATGCAAAATAAGTACCTAAAACACGTGAGCAAATGTTTAAATATTGTAACCAAGACAATAACTACCAAGAGACTTCACACATATTCTCTCATTTTGGCGAAAAGCTTAGGGGGGCGGTGTTACCCCCGCTTCCCCTACTCTGTGAACTGACCTGGTATCAGTGACCTCAAATAGCAAAATATGTGTTTGACGAACAAGTCCTCATCCATGATTTTCAATGACATGCGTTTTACTCGATTTTACAGCACATTTCTTGAAATGCCTGTAAACGGTGAAAATGCGATGTTTGACCTGACCTGTGACGTCATCGGTTTGACCTAGGTCAATGAAATTGAGTCACAAGGTAGTCCCCCGTTGGGGATATCCAGCAACGTTAGCTGCTTGTCACTATGTTGCTTGGTTCTCGAGATCTTAGGGGGGGGGGGGCAAAATGCTCCCGTATGAGGCTAAAGCTTCAAAAATGGTGTCATTGTGTTCCTGCTCGGCAGACCCAAACGGGGCGCGGGTTCGTAAATGGAAATAGCTACTTAATCCAAAGTGAAGCAGTGACATTATAATAAGCTTATAATGGAATACAGCCACAAAAAATAAATTTCTGAACTGTAGATTATGCAATGCAATGAAATTTGGATTATGCATTACGCAAAATTATCGATATATTACCACGATATACACAATTCAGCCTGCATATACTACGAAGTTGCAAAAGTTGTACTGTTTTTCCACGACATGACAAGACTTCTAGGGGTGAGAATATACCCCAGATTTCGATATATTCCTCTATATTCCACTAAAGAGAGTTTTGGCATACATTTTACGACTTATAACAGGGTTCTTAACCTGGGATAGCCGGTTATGCTTAACCCGCGCCATGATGGGGTCTGCCGAGCAACGCGGTCTGATGGGGGGCATTTTGGACCCCCTAAGATCTCGGGAACCACGCAACATAGCGACAAGCGGTAAACGGCGTTGGATAGCCCCAACGGGAAACTACCTTGTGACCCAATTTCATTGACCTCGGTCAAACCGATGACGTCACAGGTCAGGTCAAAGGTCGAATTTTCACCGTTTACAGGCATTTCAAGAAATGCGTTGTGAAATCGAGTAAAATGCATTTCATTGAAAATCATCGATGGGGAAATGTTCTTCAAACACATATTATGCTATTTGAGGTCACTGGTACCAGATCAGGTCACAGAGGTCAGGTCACTGGGGGGCCACAATATGAAAGTGTCGTGTGATACATGTTTCATGGTCCATTTTACATGACAAATGCGATTATGTGGGTCAGGCAGACTTTTGGGCCAGCTTAGGTCACGTTTTGGTCAAGGTCAGGTCAAGGTCAGGTCAAGGTCAGGTCAAACAAGATCAAATTTCAAAGTGGATATTTTTTGCATAAAATGGACCTCGATTCGATGCAGCTCGTCACGGGGAGTTCAATGGTGGTCTCCGTTTTGCGCTACGAGGTCTAGAATTGCTAAAAATTGAGTACAAAAATTTGACGTCATCAATTTTTAACAGTTTTTCGCTATAACTTGGCCAAAAAAGAGGTATCGATCTAAAATTTGGGTTGTATATCGAAGAGCGCAGGGACTATCACATATATTCCGGTTTTTTCAAAATTCGAAAATTGTTTGGATTTTTTTTTAGTTTTAAATCATTTTTTTATTTTTGGGGGTCAAAATCCGAAAATTTCGAAAATCTGAGATAGCAGTTTTGTAGCACTGTTTTTCTCGCTATTAAAGAAAAAACACAGGGGGGCCAAAATGGCCCCCCATCAGGGCGCGGGTTAAAATTGGACTTTAATGCATGTTAAAAAAAAACATGCCCAACTGAATATTTTTTATCCTCGTCGGCTCCTTTTTCAGCCTCCACAGTCTATACATAGTACATACCTACATGTAGTTTTGCTTTAGCACGGAACAACTTGCTCCATGCATCACGATAAAGCATGTTATTATCATATACATGTACATATGTCATACCCATACAGGTATGCTTCTTAACCCTCACAGGCGAGAGCCTTTTCATAACGCGGACGGCGAGAGGGGCTGGTACGACCCTCTCCCCTCCCGGCGATTGGCTCCTATGACACAGAAACGCCAAATGTACAGGGTAGGTGGTCCCCGTAAGAGATCTCGCCCCTGTGCAAATTTGGTTGCTCATATCCGAATCACCTGATCGCAGGAACCACAATGACACCATTTTTGAAGCTTTAGCCTCATACGTGTCAACCGCCTCTGACAGCTTCGTATCATGTTACGAAGGCACCAAAACTAGTTTGGTAAATGCTCAAATGGTTGCTAAATTCGAAATCAGCTTCAAAAACTAGCCTAGAAACATGTAAAATTCGATAAAGTGGACCGAGGTCATCCTAGGTCAATGGCCTAACTTGACCTTCAGGTGACCTTGACATCCACCACAATGCATGTGAGCAACATCAAATCACATATTTGAACGCTTGAAACCACGAAAAGATTGCAAACGCGCGGCTAATGCGAGCCGACATACGCCGAATCGCGATTCCGGCCAAACATGGTCTCGGGAAATAGGTCACAGGTCTAAGGTCATTTGGGTCAGGGTCATGAAATTTGCAGGGTATGTGTCAAATTGATCATCGCGAGGGTACTGAAAGTTTCGTCGCGATCAGTCGCTATTTACGCGGGTGATTTGCAAAAAAACTTAGGGGGTTGCATCACCCCCCCCCCCTGTGCCGGCGAGGGCTAACACGTTAGACCCATTCGGGCAAATTTGCTTAAAATTTGTCATGACCTCTAGATGACCTCAGGTCAACCGAGTTTTTACACTATACCAATTAATACGCTATTATTACACTACTATTCTTACACCAATTACTGTTAATCATTACACTACTATTACTAAGCTAATTATTACATTATCGTAGCTCTTCGTCCGAACGCCGGTATTAATTCCGCCTCATTTAGATGACCGTAAGCTGAAAGACATGAAATCAACAAAGAAGGGAAGAAATGAAAACAAAGCAATCGGGAAAGACGAATAGCAGTTGTTTAACCCGCGCCCTGCTGGGGGGGGGGGTGTTTGAACACCCCCCCCTTGTGGTTTTTCGCGAATATCTCAAAAACGGCGGCGCGGAGCGCCGCCGTTTTTGGTACACCTTATCATACATCAATTCTACACATGTTGTGAAAATTTCAGACCAAGGTCATTCAAGGTCAGGTCACCAGGTCACTTGAAGTGACCTCACCTCATAAAAAGTTTCAATGTCTGTCATAGCTACACCGAGTGACCGATCGCTTTGAAACTTTCAGCGATTGCTAAGAGCAATAGCATGTACAAAATGTATATCTCAGAATTTTGATATCGATGACCTAAGGTCAGGTCAATTTTGCGACCTCCCCATTATAAGTCAATGGGAGAAAATTGAAATGCGACTTTCCGGTCAGGTCATGACCTTGACCTGAGGTCAAATTTTCAAGTTGACCTTTCAAGGTCAAGTTATAGTTCATTCGATGCGTCTTGACGAGAGGAATACGATGCCGGTAAAAGTAAGCTCGTATAAGGCTTGGGTCAAAAGTTATTGCAGAAAAACTGTTTCCGAAAAAATCGGCTATTTTTGCAGTTTTTGCCCCCTGGAGGCAAAACCGTTGACGTTAGGTCAAATCTGAGAGAATTACTCAGAAAGGGCGTTAATAGGGCTATCGAATGCGCTTTTCCGCGGCGCTGTAGCTCTATTGGTTCCCGAGTTATGCGTCGGCTTCTTGGAAGTTTTCGACATTCGACCCGGAAATCGGCGAAATTTTGCCTGCAATGACCTCTGGTGACCTGACCTTTGACCTGACCAAAAAATTGACCGAAGTAATTTCCTCATTATTTTTGACGCTCTTTCGAACGCCGCCTTCCACGTATCGCTACGTGGCCCAGGAGCCGAGTTAGAAGGGGGGGGGGTGTTCAAACACCCCCCCCCCCCAGCAGGGCGTGGAAATCCAGGACCCCCAGCCGGGCGCGGGTTAAATAGATCTCACATTTTATTGCAATACAATCTGCTACAATTTGCACTTTGCAGGTATCCCAGCTCTCTGGATGCCATGTCGAAGGCATACAACGGATAGATACTATATAGCAAGGGTACGCGACCGCAAGTCGTGGACGAGAAATGGAACTAGCTGACATCAAAGAGACCCACTCTGGGAATACGACTACGACTGGGAATACGAACATGTAGCCATTCACCAAGCGGACGTGGGATCAACATTGATAAAATAATACACGTTGCTTGGTATTCGTGTTGAGATATATGCGTGCTGGTATTGTCATGGTAGTACAGAAGGCAGGAGAGAAGTAAATGGAGAGAGAGAGAGAGAGAGAGAGAGAGAGAGAGAGAGAGAGAGAGAGAGAGAGAGAGAGAGAGAGAGAGAGACAGAGAGAGAGAGAGAGAGAGAGAGAGAGAGAGAGAGAGAGAGAGAGAGAGAGAGAGAGAGAGAGAGAGAGACAGAGAGAGAGAGACAGAGAGAGAGAGACAGAGAGAGAGAGAGAGAAGAGAGACAGAGAGAGAAAGAGAGAGAGAGAGAGAGAGAGAGAGAGAGAGAGAGAGAGAGAGAGAGAGAGAGAGAGAGAGAGAGAGAGAGGAGAGAGAGAGAGAGAGAGAGAGAGAGAGAGAGAGAGAGAGAGAGAGAGAGAGAGAGAGAGAGAGAGAGAGAGAGAGAGAGAGAGAGAGAGAGAGAGAGAGAGAGAGAGAGAGAGAGAGAGAAGCAATGAATGAAAGGAAGCTATAATGAAAGAAATGGGATATCAAAAATAACACGTGTGTGATTTTGACTGCTATCCCAAATAACACAAGGAAGATTACTTAGTTGGTGATTCAGGTATCAAGCCAAGCAGGCCATTCGCCAGTTCAGACAAAGAATGATAAGCTAACATGCTCACAACTACAACTTTTGGATCGCTAGAAGATCATCGGCAATGCAGATTTATAAGGCTGCAAATCTGGTGGTGTCTTCTGTATTTGGTTACATTTTTCATTTCAATTACATATTTTATCTTTCAGGATGCAGATATAGACAATGGATATGACGTGTTACGAAGCAACTCAGTGTCGATGCGGTATCAGATGGCGGTAGAGTTTATCCTCCCTTCCTTGGCTGAGTATCGACCGCGGTCGGTGAAGGGTCGGACGCGATCGTCGATGAACCATTTCGAGGCATCCAGTAATAATTTCGGCCGCAGCTGCGTTGTAAACTCCTCCGACTGGTTCGCCACGGAGAGGGGTTATTGACCCAATCTCCCCAGATGGACGGTGCGCAATGCCCGGCCCAGTCGGTGCCGGCACTTGATCGGCTGATACCCCTGCCTGGTCAAGGCGCACCCGGTGTACCATAGGACAGGCGCAAGAAAGGCAGAGAAAAAGTGCAAAAACTCGCAACCGATGGCCAAGTGAAGTACGGGCAAAAAGAATTGGCCTAAAAACGGGCCATTACGAGCACGGCCATTGATCTGGGCTCGAAGTCACTGACCCCGGCCCAGCTGCGGTGCAGTGGGGCCTCTACCGGTGCTGCGAGCATGGGAAGCAGGCTCTGACATGGTGTTGTGATTCAGAGGAACAGATAGTTGGCGGTGCTATGGCTCCCAGAATCAAATCCAGTTAACGCGACAGACTGTGCTCCGTTATGGCTGACGTAAGCTGAGACCAACAAAGACTTGGTTTTCAGGCAAGCTGGAAAGGCCGAAAGAAATGAAACAAAGACTCCTCGACACAGTGTAACTTGGAGAGAAAGACCACATGGCAAGGCAACATTTTCCTTATGGTGTTGAAAGATCATTTCTCATTATTTTTCTCGTAGACAAATATTCATCTGCAGTGAATTCAATGCAAACATGTCAAGTTTTCCAAATGCAGTGCTACGAAATCGCGGTTTAAAAATTTTGCAGCAGCGACGTTTGCATTTAAAATTATTTCACTTTGTCACTGTTTCAGGAGGCATCATCTATCTATTTGCATGCATGTTTATATGCTTTCTTGATCGTTTTTGTTGTGTTTTGTTCAAAAGTAGCGACAATAACAAACTAAAAAACAACTGATAAGCGCCACTCGAGGAGAAAAGTTCAGTAAAAACCATACAAGCTTGCATGTTTGTCAGACATTACAGCAATCAACCGCTTTACGGTTTGCATGACAAAGTATACACAGACACATTTTTGCTCGTTGCCTCAACCCTTCTGAGTACATTTACCATGGCAACAGCGATGAGTGACGCAGTATTAGGACCAGTATTTTTATCAGGCAATCTGCGCAGTAGCATTGTACAAATAGTACAATGGCGGCGAAACAATGCCCTTTCGTGACCAGAACGGCTCAAGGTGAACCAAACCAAAAGTGGTCTGGTTTCGTGCTCAATTCTATGCACGACGATGCTGAGACTGGCGATTTGGCTGCCCTCGTGTACTTGGTTTGGAAGAAGACTGGACTGAAACATTTCAACTTCACGTATGGCTACTGGCTCGATGATAACCACCTGCACACCTACATCGTCTGATCCAACTATACGAGCTCCTCATTGTCTTCATTAGTTCAAGGTTCGAACAATGCACGATGCCCATTGTTCAGTTTGAATCATTTATAAAATACCTATAATTGATCTTCATACAAGACTTGCTCCTTTGCAGAGCCAATATGTCTCATTATCCTGCACCCTTCCCCTCTAAGCTTCCCTCACCTCTGAGCCCCGATAATCTCCCGACATGGGGCCCAGTGGGTGGTTGACCATATTGATGATCCACCGCCCAGCCTGGCGCACCCGTGACGCGTCACCTCCGTCACCACCGCGGCCGCCGTCATGACGTCGTGACGCCGCCGAGTCGCGACGCAGGTCGTTACCGGTGCGGCGACTCGCCAGTGACTCAGAGGGGTGAGTCACCGGCCGGCCGACTGACTCGACGCACCTTCATTCGTCGGTCACCAGGTCATCGGGCGGCGGGGCTGACCGGGGGCGACTGTCGCGGCGACGCGGATAAATTGGTGATGAGCACTGCAGTGCGATTAAGACGATGGTTGTCTTTTAACTTTCAATGCCTGATGCCGTTGACCGCTGCAACTTGCATGTTATGGAAACTTTGGTTAAACAATCCTCCTGTAACAATAAATGAATTTGTAAATGCAAATAATTTCTCATTTTAACTAAACGTATCCAATTTTGCAGGGAATATATTATGGGCTTACTCATTTCAACAAAAAGGAAACAACAATCGAGGTTACCATCCCTTCCCTCCCCTATCCCCCCCCCCAAACACATTGTCGAGCATGATAGTTTGAATTCATCAGCATTCTGTAACAACGTAATAATAACATGACTCGACAGTCGACGAAGGCAACCCTTGTCTAACAAAATTATCGATAGGGGGTGAACGTTGATTTTAGAGTTTCAATTTGAACAGCTGCACATAGTTATGCATGATACAGGCGGTCGGGGCATACACACAGAAAAATATTAACACCGTTAGCGGTGTAATTGCACAGTACATATCTGAGCACTTGAGGAAAGTTAATTTAGTCCCTTCCCCGCTTAAATTACTCGCGCTTCCAAATGAACACCAGGAAGAAGGTAATAGAACACTGTTAGGAGGGTTGGGTGTTTTGCTACATGTAGTAAAACACCCAACCCTCCTAACAGTGTTCTATTACCTTCTTCCTGGTGTTCATTTGGAAGCGCGAGTAATTCAAGCGGGGAAGGGACTAAATTAACTTTTCTCAAGTGCTCAGATATGTACTGTGCAATTACACCGCTAACGGTGTCAATATTTTTCTGTGTGTAGCAACAGCAGGCTATTGATAAATGTCACTGAATGAACCCCGTAAAATTTAGTGGTCGCCTTCAAAAAAAAAAACGTAAAATAGTGAATGACAGCCTATGTGCAAATGTCACATCACCTTCAAACCAATAAGCTTGACGTACTTGTAATAATTAAATAATTTGTAGTTACGTCCTGAAGCGCTGTGTTGTAACGTTTACACGGCAGGTTTAGCTGTCAGTCTACAAGTCTGGACAAGCTGGACGTCCAATAGCAGTAGGCGGAACTATGGTCAAGCGTACCCATTTTCGGGAATGCATTTTCGTTCCCATGTTTGGGAACGATAAACCCAAATATGGGAACGCCATGTAGGCATTATTTAAAACAAGAAAAAGAACCGTTAAATGACGTCCAAAAAATATAAAACGATCGTGAACCGCCTGATATTTGTCTCAATATTGTTGGGAAAGAGTTTGATATTGTAAGGCCCATCGTAGTTTCAAATCGTTCCCCTATTTCTAAAGCAGTCCATCATCCGGGCCGCGAGCCCAAATTTGGGAACGCTATCGTACACTGGCGCTGCAAGCGTTCCTTATGATGGGAACGGCGTACCCAATATTGGGAACGATTTCACCGACGCCTTTCAGGGCTCTTTTCATTAACAAGCATCACGTCCAACGCCGCAAATCATTGTTAACACAACAATCATCAGATGACTTTTCCGGCAAGACCGTCGCATGTTTCGCCCGGTCTTCTGCGCTTTTATTCCCGTCGATCTCGCAGCGGGCACGCCCCCCTCTGCAGGATTACGTAATTCACAACGCTCAGCGATGTTCAACAAGGTCTTCCGTGCCTATATCCACCGTCCGCGCCAAGGGTGGAGACATGTCAAGCACCTGTCTGTTTATCACCGATAGTTGACGAGCACAAGAAGTATCCAAAAATGGGAACGCTGAATATGATACACCCTCAAAACACCTAGTCCCAATGAAAATCTACACCTTTTTTCGTCCGAATTCACAAAGATGAAGTCCAAATTCACAAAGCTGAATTCCAAATTCACCAAGCTGAATTCCAAATTCACAAACCTAAATTACGAATTCAAAAGTCAAAAGTCCAAATTCACAAACAAAAAGTTGGAATTCAAAAAGATAAGATCGAATTTCAAAAAGCAAAAATGTGATTTCAAATAAGTAACAAGCAATTTCACAAACCAAAAATGCAATTTCAAAAAGATAATGTTTGATTTCAAAAGATATTCTGAACTAACTACAGACAAAGCTGCTGCACCTGAATTTTATATTTTTATAAGAGGTGCTTATAAGAAAAGGTACATAAATTTCCGCATGAGGAATACATCTGCTAATATTATGTAATATTCCTATTTGGAGGAACTCATTTAACAAAAATAGCACATGGGTCATGGAACACGTGATTTTTTACAACAATTGTTTATGATCGTGCTTTTCTATGCTGACGATGGACTGGTAATGGCACAAACCATAGAAGATGCCAAATGTAACCTGAAGATAATAAGTGAAGTGAGCAGAAGCTGTGGACTAGAAATCAACAAAGACAAAAGTTGTGCAATAATATGGAACATGAAAGAGAAACCTGACAACATATCAGGAATACAGGTACAGGAAAGTATAAGATATTTGGGCATTGATATTGTGAACAAAAGAGATATGTTTAAGGAGCAGAAGAGAAAAATGATGGAAAAAGCATGCAAGATGGCAAATCTTACTCTACCAATCGTATACAAAAGCTGTTCAAGATTACTGATTGGGAAAACTTTCTGGAAAAGTGTAGCAATACCATCAATATTATATGGATCAAGCGTTATCAGTTTGACAGATTCCGAGATCAGACATCTCCAAAGACAAGAGAACAAGGTCTACCGAAGCATACTAGGAGCTCCTATCTATGCACCTAACTGTTCACTGAGAGGAGAAATAGGAGCATCAGAAATGAAAACAAGAATAATGAAAGGACGACTTATGTATCTCAAGAATATACAGATGAGAGAAAATGAGCTTCTGAAGAACATCACAGAAGAAATGAAAACGCACACAAGAAGTAGCTGGACAAAAACAAATCTCAAATATGCAGAAGCATTTGGAATTGCAGATGATATGCAAAGAATGACAAGACAAGAGTTAGTGAAGAAAGCGAGGCAATTAGACAGTGAGAGATGGAATGAAGAAGTACAGAATAAGACAAGCCTAACATTATACCGAGAATGGAAAAATGAAGTCAAGGAAGATTTAGTGTATGACAACAGGCCATCATCAATAATATTATTCAAGGCTCGAACTGCAACCCTCCCACTGAATGACAGGAAAAGACACATTGGACAAAGCACAGAATGTGATCTATGTGGAAGTGAGCTAGAAAATACGGAACATTTTTTGCTAGAATGCACAGATGAAGAGATAACCGAAGAGAGGAGAAAAGCAACTTTACTACAAAGACCTATGCAGGAAAACCAAGCAATGATTATTGGGAAGTTTTTGTTCGAACCTGAAGAGATAGAAGTTAAAAAAGATATTCTGTACAATATTTGGAAAGCAAGAAAGCGGAGAATAAGCTTGAAGCAAGCCAATGCAAATGCAGGCGTATAAATCTGAAGAAGAATGGACCGCTCATTGTAATTTTTGTTTTGTCCAACCCCCGCTAGTAGCAAATTCCAGGCACGCACGCTCATTTTGTTTACGCTTAGTGCTTAGTCAACCTGCTTAGTCGTAGCATCCATATTTATGGCTAAAGTGACAGTGAAGAAACAAGGGGTGCCGTTACAAAGGCTATACCCCGATCTACATCTACATCTACATCTACATCCACATGAATCATTCTGAACGTTGAACTCACAGATGCTTACCTCATTTGCTCTGTTAACGTCAATAACTTGCTGTGATTTATTTTATTGTAGCCAGGTATGTCTCAGTCCTCAACGGAGGTTGACCATTTTTTTAACCATGATGGGGATATGCAAGTTGAGGTAGAATTGACAGAGGTTGAAAATCCAGTTCCTGACGGAGCTCCTGACGAAGCTGGACCTGCCGGTGGCGGTGACGGCCCACCACAGCCGCGAGGCAGGCGCGGCCCTCCGCCGGGCACCAGGCGTGGGCCGTACAAGCGGATCCCCCGGGATGCCCAAGAGCGGGTCGTGGCCGTGTTCAATGAAGGTGGAGACTGGAAGGCGGCTGCGACAGCGAATGGAATTCCGGTCCGCACTGCCTACGGGTACATTACGAGGCCCGAAGGACAGCTGCCGCGTCCCCGTGGCGGTGCCACAAAGAAGAAAGTTACCCAGGGGATGGTCGACAAGATGGTCACTTACGTCGAGGAGAATCCATTGATATCTCTCGTGGAGATCGGTCGCAATTTGCGCCAGGACACCGGTGTCACCATATCCGTCCCGACCATCCACCGCCACCTGCACGGCCAGCTGTTTACTATGAAGAAGGTCGTGGCCGAGCCAGTGGCCATGAACAACGCCGCAAATAAGCAGAAGAGGGCCGAGTACGTGCGAAAGGTGATGGCGGCGACGGGGAGTGGGAGATCGGTGCTCTACATGGATGAAACGAACGCGAACCTGTTTTTGCGGCGTTCTCAGGGCCGATCCCGCCGCGGCCTGCGATGTTCGGTGAAGGCCGCCACCAGTAAGGGCCCCAACGTCCATATCATCGGGCTGATGTCGCAGACCGGCATCATCTACTGGGAGCGCCGACGAGGGTCCTTTCGGAAGACGGACTGCTCTGACTGGCTGCGACGTGCCCTGCAGGCCTGCCCTCTGCCGCTCGACCAGGTGACGATCGTCTGTGACAACGCGCCGGTACACTGTGACCTGGAGGCAGTTGCAGCCGAGTTCCCTGGTCTGGAGCTGGTACGGACAGCGCCATACAGCGCGCCGTTGAACCCGATTGAGGCTGTCTGGTCTGCAGTGAAGGCGAACATGAAGCGGGGCATGGCGTCATCATTCAGCGCCATGATGGACACGACTGACGGCATCACCCAGCAGGAGCACCGGCTGCGCTACCTGGAGGCCAAGATGGACGCCGCCATGGAGTGCATCAACCCGGTGATGTGCATGAACTTCTATGTACAATCACGTCCAGCGCCACTATGCCGGGTGCGTGGCCCTGGCCGACCTGGCGATGGGCGTGTGAGAGTGATGGAGGTTCAAGATATGTTTCTGATTTGTAGTGGCTTAGTTCCAAACGTGCCCTACGGCGTTGTCAGACAAGCAGCTTTGCGTTGTTTTTGTCTAAGTCGCAAATAAAACTGTCCGTCCGTTGCCTTGCATTTATTTCAACGAGATCAGTGCCTGCAGATGGCCACTCTGCTCATTATCACGTTATTAGGTATCCACTATAAGCTAAAACCGACAAATTCTGAAGATATAGGAACATTATTTTTACATCCGAAAAAAACAAAATATTTTGTCATTTTAAATTGTAGGTATATGTTAAAAGAGCTAGGTAACATATCATCAGAAAACAACAAGAAACAACGTTTGAAATCCAGCATTATCTTTTTGAAATTGCATTTTTGGTTTGTGAAATTGCTTGTTACTTATTTGAAATCACATTTTTGCTTTTTGAAATTCGATCTTATCTTTTTGAATTCCAACTTTTTGTTTGTGAATTTGGACTTTTGACTTTTGAATTCGTAATTTAGGTTTGTGAATTTGGAATTCAGCTTGGTGAATTTGGAATTCAGCTTTGTGAATTTGGACTTCATCTTTGTGAATTCGGACGAAAAAAGGTGTAGTTTTTTCCTTTCTTAATGAGTGTAAGTGGCAAAAGGCCTGGTAGGATGGGCACGAGGAATGATCAAATTCAGCATAAAAATTATAAATAAGCCACACAGAGTGACCTATATAAGAGAAATTCACCCAAAAGGATCATGCTTAGAAACACGGAAGACAAAAACCACGCTCATGACGCTCCTTATAAAACAACGCTAAACAGCTAGCATCCAAATAAAATATGTCTTTCCGGGCTGATAAAATACAGCTGAATAATTTTAAACCACTGAAACTGAGTTTACAACAGAAGTTCGGTAAAATCACTGACGTTCCACGCGGTCGTGCGCCCCGACACCAAAAGTCAACAATATTACCTCGGGACTGTCCGCGTGTTCGCTTGCATATGTCAGCATCTGGTGTCGCTAGTATGAAACTTCATAACCAGGCGAAAATTATTATACTTGACCTCAAAATGTAAAAACGCTTCATTATCCTTAAAATTGCATGTTAAATGTAGTATAACCCATGTTTTCACCATTCCGTCATTTCAAAAAATCATTAAAAATATCATTCGACGGTCAATTTCCTTGTTCAACGGTCAGATTAAAGATAATTTTATAGAGACTTAGTAGATACTTAAATTAGCGTGCACTTTTTTGAGACGTGGTGCACTTTTGAGTTTTCGTGAACAAACGGCCGAAAAATTGCCTTCCGTTCTCATAAATGGGAACGCCCGTTCCCATATTTGGGAACTCCGTTCCCAAAAATGGGAACGTTCCTATATTTGGGTACTCATGACCATAGTTCCACCTACTGATAGGCAATAACTCACGAACAAGGCATTCAAATCCTTTTCCCCCTCCGCAGCCGCAGTCTTGGCGGTTGAGAGCAGAAATCCCAAGCTGTGGGGAGGACATAATGTCACTGAAGGGTGTGTCATTCACCACCACAAAACGCATGCTCTTCGTGCAAGTTCAGTGAGTGGGGCTTATGACGTGTGCCGGACATAGCTTCGTGTGAACATAGCTTTACAGCCGCGTATAGTGTGAGTAACGAACAGGTGTGCAAGCGCTCACTTACAGCACCCAGGTGGCTCCAATTATACTGCTGAAAGTCCTAATCCAGGATTTCCACATTTTGTCACATTAGAGCTCCGGACATTTTGGTACAGGTGGTTACATCAACACCATGTCATACTCCTTCAGACATTTCGATTATTTTTGTAATTGAATATTTATCAGGAGGCAGGTATTCAACGATGTGTTGCCGTCCGAAGATCGTCTTTATATGTACATGTGAGCAGGCGCGCACACAGGATTTTTGAATGGGGGGGGGGGGCACGACCTTCGAACTGGGCCCCCCATGCCGAAGGGCCCCCCCCCAAAAAAATACGGCCCACGGGGCTATATTTCGGTTGGTTTGAAGCTTGAGCAATTGGTTTGTCAATGCATGGTAGGTAAAACAATTATTTCGGTACCAGCTTAATTTTCAAAACATATATATTTTTACGCTAGCATGTTTTTTTAGCATGTTTTTTTTTTTCGCGGACCCCGGGCCCGCGAGTCACCCGGTGGCCCGGGGTCAGCTCAGGCAAGGATGTATCCAGGACCTTTCGATGGGAGGAGGAAGGCACGGTGGGTTCAGTCTCACTGGCAGACGGGTCTCTTTAAAACGGTCTTTGCATGAGAAAATGTGGAAAATCGGCAAGCAAAAGTATCATTTATGCCCGAGGAGTGTGCGTAATGTACACTAATGCCTAATTTACATGGTATTTTACGAGCGAGCGAAGCGAGCGAGCTCCTCAGAGTCACCGGTGTGTGGCGCGCTCAGAGGTGCCAGTGAAAGGCCGTCAGATGCGCTGGTGTTGGGTCCTCACTCCTCACAGGCGCCGTTGCGGGGTCTTAGAACTTAGAGACACTGGTGCAGGGCGTATTATAAGGGATTTTCACTGGGTCGGCAATCACAATTAGGGGCAGCATTTTGCACTCATAGGGGCGGCACTTGGCATCTGAGGGGGGCGGCATACCTACTGATATTTAATGACCAAAAAAAGATATGTTCGACGGTTCTTTTATAACTCTTTCTAAGTAATGATTTCAGATTCAACCTAAGCTCAGCGGTATTACGTTCATTTTTTCCGGGATATAGTATTTCTCTCATCATAATGCGATAAATGAACTATAATTTGACTTAACAAAAAACAATTTTAAAATTTTAACTTTTTTAATTTTTGTGAGGTCAAGTTCATGACCTCACCAGAAATAAAACATGTTGCATACCAGTCGATCCGTATCGTCAAGCTTAAAACATTCACGGTGTTTTATGGCTCTATTTAGAACAGTGGTCGGCAGTTCGCACGAGTGGTGCCCACTTTATAGGCGCTGGACGGGGCCATTACCCCCACTTGTCATACCTCATTGCTTACACAGCAAGGGTCGCTGATATTCGGCCATATCCTTAGACGTCTCTATTTTTCTGCATAGGTATAAATAAAATGCAACACAATTAACTCTCTTTTTATGGAGAGGGAGAGCGGGTGGAGTAAGGATGAACTCATACATTTTTATTTATTAGTTACTCGCGTAATGAACAGCGTATTGCAACGATACGTTCATCCCCCCCCCCAAGTTAATGAATGTTATACCTACCTACTCAAACATTTTCGTGACCCCAGTGACACTGTCATTGAGTTTTTGAAATTTGAATGACCTTCACTCGGTAACTTTCTCTCCGGCTCGGCCGGCGGATAAAACGCAAGCGAAGACAATGCGGGGAGTCCGGTGGTCTAACTGAGCTACGGAACAGGCAAATGCTCACCATAGATATACCGACTGAATGATCCCTTTATAACTTCAGCGATTGATAAGACAAACAGTGTGTAACTGTACATATAAAATGTAAGTATCGAAATTGCGATGTCTTTGACCAAAGGTAAGGACAATTTTGCGACCCTTCCATTAGGTAGGTATAATGAAATGGGAGAAAATCAGGGCATGTGCCTCTTTTTATAGGTAGACAAATGTCAAAGTTAACGAATTTAAACATCACAAAACAATTAAAAATGACACACTTAACCCTCGCCGGACCTATTGGTTTTCTACATACGCGCCGGCCGAAGGGAGGGGGGGTACAACCCCCCTCGCCGTTTCGCCCCTGGTGGAGCTAGCGCGTCGCGGAAAAACGAGCGTGTGCGCCGTTACGAGACGCAGAGATTGGTACCCGATTTTAAGGTCCTAGGTCAACCGGTGACCTCTGAGGTCAGGTCAAGTGCCTCAAGGTACGGTTCAGTTTTTGGTGAATAACTTCGCAAAAAACGGCCGCAGAGCCGAGATTTTGGCAGCATCGTGTTCGCCTTGCTCAGGCGCGTCCAATGATATACTTTTTGTTCGGGTCAGGTCAACTTAGGGTTTTGACCTCAGGTCAAGGTCAGGTCAGCACCCCCAGGTTACAAAGTTGGTCGAAAGAGGTCATGTCGCATATCATTCGACTCGGCAGGTCTTCCTGAGTCCATTGGTGGCTTTCCCGACTCGCTAGCTCAATTTGATCGGGAGTTATTGACGAAAAACTAATATGACCTTGATGACGTCATAAATGACGTCACGCAAGGTCAACATTGCTAAAGTGACGCATCTAACCTTGCAAGGAGTGCATCAAATCACGATTCTGTGTGTTTGAGATAGTTGAAGATCGCTCCCGGCGCCAGAATAGCAGTTTTCATCTTTCCCCATTGACTTATAATGGTGAGGTCACGAAAATGACCTGACCTCATATGACCTTTACGAAAAATTCGAGATATTCAAGTTGTGAGACTCGTAATGGATACTAGATCCTGCAAGTTTCATTTCCTTGTGAGAGCTCCTCTGACAGTGAGGGCGTTCCGAAGTTGCGACATCTGAAGACCGTGCAGAGGTTCGCTTATGACGTCATAGGTCAGTGACCTGACCTGACCCGAAAATGCGGTTGATTTCAAAAGATCCGGCTTGAATCAAAGGTCAGATATGCCAAGTTTCAGCTCTATCGCCAGCGCGTTCGGAGCTATCGCGAAAAAACCCTATGGGGGGGGGGGCGGCACCCGCCCCCCCCCCCTCGGCCGGCGAGGGTTAACCCTCGCCCTGGCAGGGCATTTTTCATAACACGGCCTGGCAGGGGGGGGGGGTCGATGCGACCCCCCCCCTCGCGATTGGCTCCTATGGCACCTAGAAACACCAAATTTGGTAGGTAGGTGGGCCCCCTGGAGTTCTCGCCCCTGTGCAAATTTGGTTGCTCTAGGTCAATATTTAGGGGGGTTTTGGGGGGTATAAATGTCAAAATTTCGCTAAAAACAGGTCAAAAGTTTTTCGCTTATAACTTTTGATCTATTTAAGATAGAGCAAAAAGAAAAGCACCAGTGAACTCAGCACGCCAAGGCGCGTCGAATGATATACTTTTTAGCTTGCTTAAGTGTACTTAAAGTTTTTCTTAATTTTTAAGTAAACTTTAATTAATTAATTAAGTTCAAGTTAACCAAATTGCATCATATTGCATACCATTCGATTCGGCTGATCACAAGGAACACAATGACACTAGCGTCAATATGTGCCAAGCTATTGGCAAAAACGTGATTTGACCTCAGTTGACCTCATTTGACCTGACCCATGGATAAGTACACCAAACAAAGAAGCACCAAGTGACCTGCTGTTATCTACTGTGGTTTCAAAGCACAAAAGTGATAGAACGAAGCGGATATCTCCAGTATTTTCCGAATTTAGTATTTTCCCTTAGGCTTAACATTACGACGTAATGACCTCTAACTGACCTCAGGTCAGTGACCTCAATAAACCCGAACTATATGTTATACAACTCGGTGAACTTAGCACATCCTGAAAGTTTGAAGGAAATCAGTCAAAAACTGTGAGTTGGACAGGTGCAAAAAGAAAATTGAAATTTGACCATGACCTTGTACCGGTTTTTCTGACCTGGTGACCTGACCCAAGGTCACCCGGACCTGAAATTTTCAGGTCATATGTAAAAAGGTTGCCCCATAGGCTGTGCCAAAGCCGTTTTTACGCTATCTTCGAAAAACCTTAGGGGGGGGGGTCGCATCGACCCCCCCCCCCTGCCAGGGCGAGGGTTAATCGGAAAATTGCCACCCACGACCCCTCGTTATGTCCTTGAGGTCATGTCAGGTCATGGAAGGCCTCCAGCAGTTTTTTTCCAATAACTTCTGATAGAGACATGCGACATGCCTGAGCGATGAAAACACCTTAGATGATTTCAGTTTGACGATACAAATCGACTGATATGCAACATGACCTTTACCAGTCAGGTCATGCCCTGGACCTGAGCTCAAATTTCCCAAATGACATTTGAATGTCAAATTATAGTTCAATCGACGCATCTCGACGCGAGGAGCACAGTACTGAAAAAAACAATGTCATAACATTCGTGAGTCAATAATTATTACAGTAGAAAGGTTCCTCATTAAAACAGCTCAGTAGAGGGGCGGAGGGGGTCCACTGTCCCCTGCAACCCTCCGCGGCCCGGCACGGGTTAAACAAGTTGTGCTCTGGAGGTTAAGCCGTTGATGTTAGGTCAATTCTGAGGACTTTATAGGAACGCTATTGAATGCACTTTTTCGCGGTGCTGTAGTTCTATTCTTCCCCGAGTTATGCGCCAGTTTGTCAATAAATGTTGAAACAGACAACATTTCACCCACATTTCACCTTTAATGACCTCTGGTCACCTGATATTTGACATTTGACTTGACCTAACCAAAGTACGGTTAACCAACTAACCCAAGTAGTTTTTGACACTCTTTCGAATACCGCTTACCGCGTGTCGCTACGTGGCCCAAGTAGCCAAGTTATAGGGGTCGGGACTCGGGAGGGGGGTTCAAACAACCTCAGCCCGGCGCCGATTAAGGGAAGGCACTATCATTTTGGGGGCGCTGCAGATATGCTAAGGGACGACAACATCATTTTGAGGCGCGCCACCAATTTTTTTAGGGCACTTTAACCACTTTGAGGGGCACCACCGACACTGTGAGGAGCGCAAATATCTCGTTGAGCGTTGAGGGGTGGCACCATTACATTGAAGGGCGCCATGCGAGCAGTGATGTGGGGCAAAATGACAATGAGGAGCGCCTCCGATACTTATTGCGCCTCCGATACTTAAAGAAGAGACGCCACCATTACTCGGGGGGGGGGGGGGGGGAACAACATCACTTTTATTTTGAGGACGCCACCTACATTGTAAGGGGCGGCACTGTAACTTTAAGGACCGCCGCGGATACTTTAAGGGGCGGCTCCATCATATGGAGGGGCGCTACAGATCGTTAATGGACGGCAATAGGTATGATATTTAGGGACTCCGATACTTCGAAGGGCGCCACCGTATGTTTGAGGGTGACATCATCACTTTGAGGGGCACCACCGATACTGTTCGGGGCGCCACCGACACTATAAGGGGCGCCACCGACACTGCCAGGAGCACTTTGACCGGCGTTACTATCACATTTAAGGGCGCCGTGAGCACATTGGGGGCGGCACCATGACGTGGAGGGGGGTTACGGATGGTTTGAGGGGCGGCAACATGACATTGAGGAGCGCCTCCGGGCTCCGACACTTCGAGGGACACCAGCATTTCTTTGAGAGGCGGCACCTTCACTGAAACACGAGAACAGAATATAATCTATGTTGTGCAATTGACTTTTGTGCGTTGGGCACTGTGCTATAATTTAAAGATGTCGTTCAACGACGCCAGTTGCGCACGTGTGTGATGTGAATGTTATGTGTCTCACAGTGCCGCCGGAGCCTCCAGTTTTGTACGACAGCTCGGGACAACAGATCTGACTTTTGAGGAGACACCAGTACCACCGACACTGCAAGGGGCGGCACCATCACTTTGAGTGGCGCCACGGATGGTTTGAGAAGCGGCACCATTATGTATATGGAGGGGCGCTTTAGAAAGTTGGAGGGCGGCAACATTGTATTTATGAGTTCCTCCAAAACTTTGAAGGGCGCCACTGACACTGTAAGGGGCGGCACCAGCACTTTTAGGGGCGGCAGCATCATTTTGAGGGGCGCCACCGACGGAGACACCATCACATTTAGGGGCGCCACTGACACTTTGAGGGAGGCACCATCACATTGAGGGGCGCCACCGATACTGAAAGGGGCGGCATCATCTTCTTGAGGGGCGGCATCATCTGCTTGAGGGGCAGCTCCATCACAATTAGGGGCTATGTGGATACCTAGAGGGGCGGCACCATTATATTGGTGCGTTCCTCTGACACTTCGAAGAGCGCCACTGACACTATAAGGGGCGGCACTAACACTTTAAGGGGCAGCAGCATCATTTTGAGGGGCGCCACCGACTCGTTGGCGGGCAGCACCATCACATTCAGGGCGGCATCATCTGCTTGAGGGGCGGCTCCATCACAATGAGGGGCTATGTGGATACGTAGAGGGGCGGCACCATTATATTGGTGGGCTCCTCCGACACTTTGAAGGGCGTCACTGACACTATAAGGGGCGGCGCCAACACTTTAAGGGGCGGCAGCATCATTTTGAGGGGCGCCACCGACTCGTTGGCGGGCAGCACCATCACATTCAGGGGCGGCATCATCTTCTTGAGGGGCGGCATCATCTGCTTGAGGGGCGGCTCCATCGCAATAAGGGGCTATGTGGATACCTAGAGGGGCGGCACCATTATATTGGTGGATTCCTCCGACACTTCGAAGGGCGTCACTGACACTATAAGGGGCGGCGCCAACACTTTAAGGGGCGGCAGCATCATTTTGAGGGGCGCCACCGACTCGTTGGCCGGCAGCACCATCACATTCAGGGGCGGCATCATCTTCTTGTGGGGCGGCATCATCTGCTTGAGGGGCGGCTCCATCACAATGAGGGGCTATGTGGATACCTAGAGGGGTGGCACCATTATATTGGTGGGTTCCTCCGACACTTCGAAGGGCGTCACTGACACTATACGGGGCGGCAGCATCATTTTGAGGGGCGCCACCGACTCGTTGGCGGGCAGCACCATCACATTCAGGGGCGCCAACGGCACTTTGAGGGCGGCACCATCACATTGAGGCCTGAGGGGCGCCACCGATACTGAAAGGGGCGGCATCATCTTCTTGAGGGGCGGTATCATCACATTGAGGGGCTCCACAGATGCTTAGAAGGGCGGCACCATTACATTGAGTGGGGCTACTAACAGATTTAGGGGCGGCACTGTCACATTGAGTTGCGGGATCATCACTTTCTATAGACGGCTGCTTCACTTTAAGAGGCGACATTATCATTTCGGAGGGCAGCAGCCTCACTATGAATGACGGCACCTAGCCTGCATGTGCGTGCTGCATCCTAGAGGGGGCGGCAACTGGGTCGGCAAACGGCTGTCACTGGGTCGGCATTCTCCGTGACTGGGTCGGCAATTGCCGACCCAGTTAACATGTTAAAATACGCCCTGCACTGGTGGGGCCATCATTGGCATGTGTGTGGGCGTGGCCCTGCAAAATGGCCTGCAAGTGGAAAGTGGCCCGTCATAGGCTGGCAAGGACACTCGGAGGCTGGTAAGAGGCCCTCAGAGTCACTGCGTACGTGGCCCTCAGAGGCGTCGGTGTGGGGACTCTCAGAGCCGCCGATGTAGGCCCTTAAGATGCGCTGGTGGGGGTCCCTTGGAGGTGGGGCGAGGGACCTCGCAGTTGCCGTTGTGGGTGCCTTTAGAAACACTGGTGTGGACCGTGTGTCTATCACAGACGGATGTGGAGCCATAGCAGCCAATCCCTCGTTGGCCGTTACTAGGGCCCTGAGCGGCCGGCGAGGTCTCTCAGAAACCGGCATTGGGCCTTTATGAAGATAATTGTGGCTACATAGGAGCCAATAACGTGCCCCCACAAGCCCTGTGGTGTCCTTCCGAGTTGAAGTGCGGCCAGCGCGAACCCTCTGCTACCAACTGGCGCCGCAGGGCCCCTCGGTTTTGAAGGAACCCTAAACCCGAGAACGGGCACGTACCCCCTCGCTCCCTTGCTGTCACTGAATCCAAGTGATTAGGGGCCCTTTAGGTATTCAGGGGCGTTTCAGATGACCAGGGGTTTTCAATTGATCAGGGGCCCACCAGGTAACCATGGGCCCCTCTGGTAACCAGGCGTTAAGTAACGAGGAACCCCATCAATAACCAGGGCCCCTCAGTAAACGGGGGCCACTCAGGTAAGTGTAGGAGTCCCGCAGAAGGGCCGGCAAGGTTTCTCAGGTCCGTTTTTTGACAAGGCTCTTATTGACTCAGGTGCGAGCCCTTTGCCATCAGCAGGGGGCCCTTTCAAGCCTTTTGAGGGCCGTTTAACGTCTCTTGAGTTCCCATTGAGGCCTTCTAAGGGCCCTTTGAGCAGTCGAGGGACCTTTGAGGCCTTTTGAGGGCCTCTTGACGTCAGCTGAGGACCGTTGGACGCCAGCTGAGGATCGTGTTTTTGGGCCTTCTGATGGCCATTAGACGCCAATGGATGACCCTCTGACACCAACTGGGGCCCTCTGACACCAGCTAAGGGCACTTTAAGTTTGACGCTAGCTCAGGGCCCTCTGGCATTAGCTGGGGGGCCCTCTGACGCTAGCTTAAGGCCCTTTGACGCTCTTTAAGGCCTTCTGAGGGCCCTTGAGGTCTTCTAAGGGCCCCTTGAGGTTTTCTAAGGGCCCCTTGAGGCTTTTTGAGGGCCGCTTGACGCCAGCTGAGGACCGTTTGAGACCTTCTGATGGCCATTTGGCGCCAGCTGGGGGCCATCTGGCACCAGCTGGGGGCCCTCTGTCACCAGCAAAGGACTCTTTAGAGTCTTCGGAGAGCCGTTTGACGCAAGGGCATGGCCCTCTGACGCCAGCTCAGGGACCTTTGACACCCTTTAAGGCCTTCTGACGTCCGTTTGACGTTAGCTGAGGGCCCTTTGAGGCTATCTGAGGGCTCTTTAAGGCCATCTGAGAGTCCTTTGAGGTCATCTGAGGGCTCCTTAAGGCCATCTGAGGGCCCTTTGACACCATCTAAGGGCCCTTTGACACCAGATGAGGGCCCTATGACGCTAACTGAGGGCCCTTCGAGGCCATCTGAGGGCCTTTTGAGACCATCTGAGGGCCCTTTAAGGCCATTTGAGGGCCCTTTGTACACGGTCTTCGGTGGTCTAAGGATTAGTTAGAGGCCCATTTGAGGCGGCCTTCGGCCGCCTCAAATGGGCCCCTTCCTTCGAGTTGGGCCCCCCAACTCGAATGGGGGGGGCACGGGCCCGTGTGCCCCCCCCCCTTGTGTGCGCCCTTGCATGTGAGGTCACTGTGGCCAGCAATGTCCAGATTGGTTGGGTTAGCCAGAGACTGACCAACGAAGACTGGTCAACAGACCTCTACCCGGAAGTTGAAGCACAAACCGTGTGGCTCGAGGAATCGTAAAATCCGGTGAATCGGTACTACACCTATTTCCGGTGACTGTTGTGTGAAGGGAGGTGACTTTTACGATTCTGTTGAGCTTATGACGTCATTCATTTTTGAGAACGTTACGGTTAAATTTCCACTGTAGGAACTGCAAGGGAGGCTTATAAAGGGCAATGGTGCTTTGGGCAGTGGCACACGGCACAGTAGCACACGGCACAACGACGCATTGTTCAGGGGCACAAGCAATGAGGCTGTGCAGTTACGCCCTGTTTATATTGTTAAACATATATTATATATACGCAGACGCAACTGATTCAACACTAAAAACATCGGTTAAAGTTCAAAAGCAATGTTTTCACCCACTGTCGCTGCTTAAGATCAGGATGTCCTGACGCACACACATACCACATGCAAGTGCATGGAACGTGTATCTGAGCACGTGTTTCTCTTGGTCGACAGCGGTCGTCTGTGCGAGTAGCTAATTGACCTCTAATGACATATCAACTTACAACGCTCGAAGTGCCGGTGAGATTCCGAAGTCATTAACTTTCGGAAACGCTAGATAAACATTCCAATATTCGGTATCAATGTGCGGATACGGGGTATGCACGTGCCCACGTCGACTCGTGTTGGGGTCTCTGGTGGCAGACCACAGCAGTCCAAAATTATCCTTCCTCAGTGTCTTTCTTGTCCTTTTTGAGCGCAGTGAATCCGACCAATCCTGATATACGTTCATTCAAACATCTATTCGGCAGACGCTAGATGGTTTTAAGTGGCCTAATTAGACACCACCGACCCCGCACAAGAAACGCTAAGGCTAGTCAAATGCATGCTATCAGACACGTCAAGACCATCTGACGAAGGAAAGTATCCAATTGCATAACTTAAAAAAACTAAATATTCGATGGCAGCACAATAGGTAATGATGATATGCAACATTTGATATGCAATAACAGTAAAGTTTCTATGAATTACAAAGAAATTTCAAATAAAGAAAAATTTATTTCGTCTTCGGTATTTTCCATTGTTGCAATCCGACTAGTCGACTAGTCGAAATGCAATTCAATTAATGAGTAAAATAAGTGGAAACTGGAATCCATGATAAAAACAATAAGTTTCATCTAACGCATGAATTGTCATTTGCTGTCAACGGAAAAACCGGTCCATGTCTAACAAGTAACATCAAAGTACTTTGCAAATGCATGCAAGTACGGACCTACTAGCGAGCTCCCTATAGTACGCGACGGCTCAACGGCTCACGCGGCTGGTCCTCTCTGCAACGAATCCTCCTCCTGAACCGGGGGGGGGGGGGGAGGCAGGAAATGCCGCGCGCGCCACAATGGCTCCAAACGACGCTGCGCGCCATTACTGTCATCCTGCAGAGGCGTAGGGAGGGGAGAGAGGGAGCGGAGGGGAGCTCTGGAGGCACAGGGGAAGGACGCGGGGACAGAGCAGGTCTGCAATACGGCGGAGCAGACAGCAGTGCGTGGAGAGTGTGAGAGAGAGAGAGGGAGAGGGGAGGGAGAGAGAGAGAGAGTGAGAGAGAGAGAGAGAGAGAGAGAGAGAGAGAGAGAGAGAGAGAGAGAGAGAGAGAGAGAGAGAGAGAGAGAGAGAGAGAGAGAGAGAGAGAGAGAGAGAGAGAGAGAGAGAGAGAGAGAGAGAGAGAGAGAGAGAGAGAGAGAGAGAGAGAATCGAGGGACCGGATGATAGCTACCAGGCTGTTGTATGGTCGCTCGAAAGCGAATCTGCAATAATATTAGGCATACTCCGCCTGCCGGTAAGGGGGCCGTAGTCGTACCTTGCCCGCCGTACCTAGTCAGTTATGGGTGGGGACGGGGATGGCGTGGGAGATGGCACTATAGTTTTTCTTCCCCGCAGTTATTATCCCGATTTCAAAATCGAAACAGCCACCCATACCCCACCAAAAAATCTGCCAGCAATATATTGGTATCATTGACCTCGGCCCTACCGCACTTCATCTATGAGTATGTATCTACAAAATTGTACGCGACAGGGCTCCTTTCGCCCCCTGCCTTAGTTAGGGTTATGCTTGTTTTGGAATTACTAGTGGACTTACTGGGTTGACGACCTCCGGTGATGCAACGCCACTCAGCAATTTCCACCTGTCGTAAACACATTCTGATCGCAGCGTTTTATGACATCTGTAGCGAGCTCCAGCCGGGTGATTGATAGGTTTTGGGCGTGTGCGTGCATGTGTGTTTGCAGGTGTGTGTGCGTGCGTGTAGACGCCCTGTTTTCGAAGAGCACTTGCACCTGCAGGCCGATTCGATAGCTGAGAGTTGCTTTTATGAAGTGGCCCAGGGATTTTAATTGTACTTACCCTACCGGTAATGATAAGCAGTTATACCGCGGCACCGTGTGAGATTTCAGTTCCTTTTTGGGGGAAAGATACTTCTGAGGTTTATATAATACTTTTAATCACAGTGTGATCTCCATAGTGCATTCCTCACACCTGCCACCTGATAAAAGTCCGACGTTCATCTGCACTCTTCACGGTATTGTAAATTTTCTGTAGCTCATGCCCACATAAAAGGCATCTATCTGTTTGTATAAGTACCTGTATTTAATGTAAATTCAGTTAAAGTAGGTATAGGTAGATCTTCATGTGAAGCGCCAATTTTTGTCAAATTTGTGACGAATTGTGGCCTCTGCTTGTTACTGAAGGCGGCTGCTTGTTATTATCCTCCAGCTGGGGGGGGGGCTCAAATACATAACGAGCCCCCCCCCCAGCCGAAAAGCTGGAGGGGCTCAGCCCCCGCTAGCCCCCCCCCCCCCGGTTTCCGCGCCACTGGGTATGCCGTACCTACATAGGTATTGCAGCGCCTGAAATCGACGAAAATTTGCGTTTTTTCAAGAATAGATTATAAAACGAAAAACAAACAACTTTTATCAGAAAGAAGCAGATTTAATCTGCACATCGGCGCGTAAGGAGTCGAAATCCGATAGTTTATTGGAATTTGGGGACACTTTTTAGGGGTGCCCTCCCTCGCCCCCCCCCCCTCCCCTGCAGGATTCAATACCGCCTGGCGCCTTTCTCTATCCGCCAGTGTCTCTACCCGATACCTATTTATCGCTCATCACCATTCACGACTGGAGTTTCACTTACCCCTAACGCTGAGAATGAAAGCTATAGTTAAGTGCCTTGACTCAAGGTGTCGCTAACCAACAGGCCAATTTCGGGCTCTGGCAAGTCTGTTTCCTCGTCCAGCCTATAGATGACGCCGTAAGACAGAATGATTAGAGAAGAGATATTCAATGTTACGGTATAGAGGACGCGGCAGTAGTAATGGGTCGAGACAGAGGACGCCACTGAATGTAAAATGCGAACGAGATGCTTGGATGCTGTCCCTCCGACCCCTCTGACAATTTTCTGAGCACCCACAAAGCCTTTCTATCCAACACCCAAAATCCCATGTTACGAGTTGAACGGTCACCATCATCCAGATGATGCGATTATGTCTAATTCAAACGATGGGGTCATAGATTCAAACGACGACGAAGAGATGATAAGCGAATGGATGTCGTACCTAAACGTGCATAACTTTCGGGTTAACAGGTTTGCTTTGAGGGTCTCTCTTAACCCGCGCCCAGATGGGGTCTGCCGAGCAACGCGGTCTGATGGGGGGGGGGGATTTTGGCCCCCCTCAGATCTCGAGAACCACGCAACATAGCGACAAGCGGTAAATGGTGTTGGATAGCCCCAGCGGGGAACTACCTTGTGACCCAATTTCATTGACCTCGGTCAAACCGATGACGTCACAGGTCAGGTCAAAGGTCGAATTTTCACCGTTTACAGGCATTTCAAGAAATGCGTTGTAAAATCGAGTAAAATGCATTTCATTGAAAATCATCGATGGAGAAATGTTCTTCAAACACATATTTTGCTATTTGAGGTCACTGATACCAGGTCAGGTCACAGAGGTCAGGTCACTGGGGCGGTCACAATATGAGAGTGTCGTGTGATAAATGTTTTATGGTCCATTTTACATGACAAATGCGATTATGTGGGTCAGACAGACTTTAGGGCCAGCTTAGGTCACGTTTTAGTCAAGGTCAGGTCAAGGTCAGGTCAAGGTCAGGTCAAATTAGGTCAAATTTCAAAGTTGATATTTTTGCATAAAATGGGTATCGATTCGATGCAGCTCGTCACGGGGAGTTCAATGGTGGTCTCCGTTTTGCGCTACGAGGTCTAGAATTGCTAAAAATTGAGTTCAAAAATTTGACGTCATCAATTTTTAACAGTTTTTTCGCTATAACTTGGCCAAAAAAAGAGGTATCGATCTGAAATTTGGTATGTATATCGAAGAGCGCAGGGACTATCACATATATCCCGGTTTTTTTCGAAATTCGGAAATTTTTTGAGTTTTTTTCTAAAAAATCATTTTTTTTTATTTTTGGGGGTCAAAATCCCAAAATTTCGAAAATCCGAGATAGCAGTTTGGTAGCGCCGTCTTTTCTCTACACAACCACATAAAGAACTTTAAAATTGCTTGTTAACTGTAGAATTGGTGAGCGTTTCAAGATGTCATGTTTTTTGCTCATTTTTGCTCGAACATGAACTCAGTTTGACCTCAATAACTCCTGACCTGAGGTGACCTGTGACTTGAAATTTTGTGTGAAGGTGTCAAATTGATGCCTGGTAAGGTACCCAAAATTTGGCGGCGCTGCGCGCCGCCGTTTTTTCGCTATTTAGGAAAAACCACAGGGGGGGCCAAAATGCCCCCCCCCCATCAGGGCGCGGGTCGTCCCCGGTCAAAGGGGCTGTCATCCACTACGCGGTATTAGTTATCATCGACTGCTCAGGACACATTCACGAAAGAAAGCTGAACGATGGCGTTCCTCGCCTTTGCTTCAGGCCGAGTATTTTGACATCGACCGTCGACCGAATTTTTAGGTCTGGTCAGGTCGCTGACATATGACTTCATGATTATTGAACGGAACACAGCCCCCCCCCCCAAAAAAAAAATAATGCAAGCAGCCTTTTGACATCCTCAGTGCCAGGAAATCTTAGGAAGTGGGTCTCAACGTTGGCAGCTGGGCTCAACGTTGGCTTGTATTGTGTTACGGCGCCTGAAGACTGTGCACTGTGCAGCTGCCCGAGC
Source organism: Amphibalanus amphitrite (assembly GCF_019059575.1). NCBI lineage: Eukaryota > Metazoa > Arthropoda > Thecostraca > Balanomorpha > Balanidae > Amphibalanus > Amphibalanus amphitrite. The sequence goes on along the minus strand of NW_024882446.1, from coordinate 29,326 downwards.
GCACAATGAATAATGAGCTAAGTGCTAACAGTAGTAGGTATGTTGACGAACAGCCGCCGTATTACAGGCTGCCGTTGGAGCTGCACTGTCTGTATATCTTGGTGGTGACTCGCCAAGCGTTCGGAGTGTGTTGTAGGTACGTGTGGAGAATTTAGCCGGACTGCATTGGCATTCATACTGTTACGAGCCGAGCCATTCGACGACTTTGATACTCGGATGCGGAGACATCGGTGAATTGTTATTTTACCACCATGGTTCATGAACAAAAATTTTAACTGTCCTTTATCTGAAGTTAACTTAGCTATAATTATTTCATACATAGAAGGATAATTTAGAAACCAGTAGCTGTAGACAATGTTACATTAAGTCGGCAAAGGAAATGCGTAATGCCTGACGTAGGTAATGTTTAAGTAAATCGTCCATGCTATACGAGTAGAACCTAATATAATGGCCTGCGTCATTTTCACAAACGTACGTCAAAAACTCACTCCTCGTTAGGCAGTAGGCACACAGTACGCATGTCTTCATTTCTAATTATGTCATGTCATGTAACCACATTTGGTCCGACGCATCACCCTAGTTGCGGAAAACATCATCAGACATCATCCCTCCATTGTGTGCGCCCCCCCCCCCCTCTCGCGGTGACCGCCGGTGGGCGGGAGGAGGGGGTCCGATCGTGCCACTTTTGACGTCCTACACAGGGCGCTATATCAGCGGCCTACGCCGGTGTATCTTTATAGAGCATCTGGCCGACAAATTACCCACCGGACCGCCCTAAAGAGCCGTAGCGCCGACACATAACTCACCGCACCCGAAGTATCACGGCCCATAATGGCCGCCTGACCGCTCACAGATGGCTTATGGGCCTGACGCTATACGAAGGTGGCGCCCGCCCTGCAGAGCAGGGCCATGGCAGGGCGGCCTGTCTGTACCGGCTTTACTTAGTTGCTGAATTTTGTTTGTGTCTCGAGTAGAATATGTTTAGGCGCTGATATTGTGCCTTTGAATGAACAAGATGCTATTATTGATTAGAGATCAATCGAGGGATGTCGACCTCAGGTCAACAAGATCTGAAGAGTCAAAAATTGGAATGATTAGAGCCCCACAAAGCAAAATAGTTTGCAAGCCTTATCACGGCTTTGCGAGCTGCAAAAAATTGTGATGTACCATGCACCTATTATAATTAACCTATGTGTATTTCGCAACCATTCCTGTGTATTGTTTACATTGTTTGAAATAACTATGCCTCGCAAACACTTCAAAGTTACGTAACACATCAACGCATCCAATTTTGCAGCCCCGACTTTGTGCTTTCCTCGTCCTCACCACCCTCCCTCCCGGAGACGAGGGGAGCGCCACGATGTCTGTTTGTGTATCGGTCCTTCCGCTCGGGTGCGTCTGAGCGGCCGCCGGCTGCGGTGCGGTGCGGGTTTATTTTTCCGACAGACAGAGCAGCGCCCATTACCCAGTCGTGTATCCGGGAGCAGCGAGGTCTGGTCTGTGTACGGCAGGGTCTGTTTGTGTCCGCTCGGAGCCGCGCAACGAGGCGGATACGGACGGAAAGGAGCGCGTAGACGGACGTCAGGCGGGTTTTGATCAGAGTTTGCATGGTATTGATCACTAATATTTCCATTATATTGGTGTTTTTGTGTTATCTTTTGAATGATTGAAATGAAATACTATGTATATAAGGTGATGTCAAGTATTATAATGATAAATGGTTGTTGCGTACTGCAACAGTGTACGTACTGTACAGGGAGAGTTCGTTCTATGGCGATATCATATTAGTTTATTGTAAAAATCGGCATCTTACAAAACACTAAAATCCACCATGAACAATAATTTTCTATCTCTTCTTTTACATGATCACTTTGTCTCACTGATCTTGATTTTATTGATCCTCGCGCAGAGGCGCATGAATCTGGCATTGCAGTCCTCTGATGGACGTGCGCATCTAAATGAAACATGATTGAATGAATGAATCAATGAGAATGAATGATGCTCGAGCCGTCCTCAACATCCCGGCCTCCTCGAGCGTTGTCTCGAGATAATTGGGAGGACGACAAGTTTCCGCACCGGTCGATGGAGATGTCCGTGCATGGTCCGTAGTGACCCGTGCCGATCGGACCGCCCCATCTCGACCCGTCATCACTTCTTCGACTATGCCTTTCGGCCATAGCCCTCGTGGATGGCGTTCATCTGCCACGATGACCACGTCACCGATTTCCACATTCCGCGTGCTGCTCAGCCACTTCGATCGCCTGCTTATAGCTGGTAAGTATTCGCGCATCCAGCGACGCCAGAAGTGGTCCGCCAGTGTTTGTGCGTACCGCCACCTCTTCCTCAAGTCACCGTCCTGCTCTTCCGTTCCAACAGGGTATGACGCTGTCGCTCTTCCGATGAGAAAATGGAACGGTGTCAGAACGTCATTATCTGCTGGATCCACTGAAACGTGAGTCAAGGGCGTTGAGTTAATGATTTTTTCCACTTCGCAGAGGAGTGTCATCAGCACTTCATATCTCGGCCTCTGCTCCTTTAGGATGAGTCTTAGGGTCTCCTTCACCGTGCGGATTCCTCTCTCCCAGACACCGCCGGCCTCCGGATCAGCGGGGGGAGAAAAGTGCCAAGTGATCTTGCTCATTGCTAGCTTTTCTCTCATCCTGTTCTGGTCTAGGCTTTCAATGCATTTTCTGAGTTCCTTTTCTGCGGCTCGAAGATTCGTTCCATTATCGGACCACAGCTCTCTCACGTTTCCACGCATGGCCTGAAATCTTGAGATCGCCATAAGAGTCGCCTCTGTGTCGAGGCTGTCTGTCAGCTCCAGGTGGGTCGCCTTTGTCGCCATGCATCTGAAGAAAACGCCCCACAACTTCACCGTGGACCTACCCCTTGTTGAAAGGATTGGACCGAAATAATCTACCGCAGTAGAGGCGAATGGACCATCCAGCATAGTCACGCGTGACCTCGGCAGTTGTCCCATCTGTGCTGACTGAGGCTGAGCCTTTCGGTTCTTACAGACTTGGCAGTGTTTCACCACAGAGCGGATTGCTGACCGCGCGTGCGGTATCCAGCAGCGCTGCCTCAGCTCTGCGAGAACAGCTTCATTGGCCCGATGACCCATCTGCTCATGTAGATGTTGTATTAGCAGCTGAACGTACCGGTGACGACGATCCAGTATTGGAGGCTGCTTTGCGCTGGGGCTCCGTGATTGAGCATGCTTCATCCTCGTGTCCACACAGAGCAGACCGTTGACCAGGATCGGTGACAAACCCGCGATCGTGCTCTTCGGATCAGCTGGCAGCCCGGCTCGTAAGTCCTTCAGCTCTTGCGAGTAGTGTTCTTCCTGAACTGACTTCATCCATAAGTGTTCTGCTTCCGTCAACTCTCCCACCGAGAATTCGCCTGATTCTCCGTCTCGCCGGCTTGTCAACCAGCGTCTCATTGTCGCTACAGCGCGCACAGCCACTGTCCACCGAGAGAACCGGTCTGGATCGGGTAGAACTGAGGCAGTGGTGGCGGCGAGTGACGGCACTGTCGCCAGTACTGTTTTGGTCTCTGGATCATCTTTTAGGATCACATCAGGTTCGACATGATCGCTACAAGGCCACTCTGTCTCTGGAAGCCACAAGAAGTCAGGGCCGCGCGCCCAGCTACTTTCCGGCCTCAGGTCATGAAGACTCTGACCGCGCGATGCGGCGTCCGCTGGGTTTAGCGCAGTGGGAACGTATCGCCAGTCCTCCGGCCTCGTGACGTCATGGATCTCAGCTATCCGGTTGCTGACAAACACGTGATATCTTCGCCTGCTGGACTGAATCCACGCAAGAACATTCTTTGAGTCTGACCAGCACAGAGTAGATTTGATCACCACTCGTGCCTCTTTCTTCACGCAGGAGATCATTCTAGTGAGCAGCACCGCAGCTTGAAGCTCCAATCTGGGGATAGAAAGTCTTTTGGTGGGGGCTAGCTTTGCTCGAGCTCCCACAAAGCTGACGTGGACTTCGCCATCTACTTCCCACCGGTAGAAGAGGACTGCGGCGAATCCTCTCTCACTAGCGTCGCAAAATCCGTGCAAATCCACCTCCTTGATCAGATGCCCCTGAAAGACATGCCTGGGTAGCTGTACATCACAGATTCTTCGCAGCTCTTGGGTCCACCTCTGCCACTCTGCGTTGATGTCAGATGGGATACCATCATCCCAGTCGAGCTTGTAATCCCAGAGTTGTTGAAGCACCAGCCGACCTCGAAGATGCCAGCCAGCCAAGAAACCGATCGGGTCATACACAGACATGACGGTCTTCAGAATGAGGCGCTTCGTTGGGGATTCTGGCGGCTCATGAGCTCGATATGTGAGAATGTCCTGTCCAGGTTTCCAGACGACGCCTAGAGCTCGGTGACATTCTTCATCATTGAGCGTGATGTCCTCATCATTCCGTTGCTCAGGCTGGAGTTGGCTGAGAACTGCGTGTGAATTGGAAGCCCAAGGACCCAGCTCAAAGCCTCCCCGACTGAGGACTGTTGTCAGCTTGTTGATGAGCGTAGCTGCTTCATCTTCATTGTCCGTCCCAGTGATCACGTCGTCAACATACGTGTCTTCCATTGCTGCTCTTGCCACCACAGAGTCGCCATCTCCAAAGTCTTCTACTGTTCGCCTGAAGCAGTAGTTGGCCACGCTGGGTGAACATGTTGCACCGAATATGAGCACTGGTGACTCATAAACATCAAACTCGCCGGTGCGTCGTGAGCCACGCCATAGGAAACGTAGGCTTGGGCGGTCTTTTACGTCCATGCTGACCTGGCTAAACATAGCCATCACGTCCGATGTGACAGCGACTGCCTTCTCCCGCCAACGCTGCAGGATGCCACTCAGCGAGTTCATCAGGTCAGGTCCTTGCATCAATGCATCGTTTAAGCTCATTCCGTGGCTTTTTGCTGCGGCGTCTAGAACCAGACGCACTTTTTTCGGCTTGTTCTGGTTCCTAACGGCCATGAGAGGTAAGTACCAGGTGTTGTCTGGCTCTCGTGACGCCTCCTCCACAGTCAGTTTACGGAAGTGACCGTTACGCAGCATCTTCTGCAGTTTCGCCTCTGTCAGATCTGCCAACCCGTTGGGGTTGTCTCCCGAGAGTTTGTCTCTGTCCAGGCGTCTCTCGAATGCCAACGCTCTCTTTTCAGCCAATTGGCGGCTCGGAGGAAACTTTTCACCTCGATCCCTTCTCAGCAAGGGTGCTACCCAACGCTCCCCGTTGTGGTAGACTTCGGATTTGAGAATCTCTTCAGATTGTCGATCCTCTGGGCTGCGAGGGGTATCGTACTGATACTTGCAGCCGAATGTTTCTGTCTCCCAGTTAGCTTTGACCAAGCTCTCCAGGGAAGGACTCTCCTGAGCGATCCGATGAACCTGCCACGCGGCTCTGGAGTCTTCGGTGTCTAGCACGCGCCCTGTGAGTGTCCATCCCAGCCTAGTCTTCTGCAGAATAGGACCGTTCTTGGAAGGACGCCGAAGTGACTGTGAAGCAATCAGCTGGGCGTGGTCGATCCCGATCAGGAGCTGTGGTTCTTCGCCAACGTGTGGAAGATCTTTCACTTCAGCGTACCTCTCTCGAAGTTTTGTCGTTCCGAGCGCTTCCTTTTCGAGAGGTAACGACGTCATCGTGTAGACATCTGTCAGCGAGTAGGTATCTCCCGTCGTTACGTTCGAGATATTCACGTCAATGAGTGACGACTTAAGCTTCGTGACGCCCGTCAAAGTCTTCATCGTGAGATTGCGTGGACGCTGGTGCAGTCCAAGTTCTTCAGCCACCTTCTGGGAGATCAGCGTAAGAGAGCTCCCTTCGTCCAAGTAAGCGAGACAGAGCTTCTTACCAGCCGGCCCGCTCAGTTCGACCGGCACAGTTTTCATCAGCACGAGGCACGGCTGCGAGGCTGCTGACATAACTCCGCTGGTGTCCGGTCTTGTGACGTCATCATGAAGGAGGACATGGTGCTCCTCTGAGCAACCAGCTTGCCGCATGGCCGCTGGCGACGGCACGCTAATGTCTGGTGACCCGTACTGAGGCACCAATCGCAAGCTTTCGTCCTTTTCACCCAGGCACGCCTGTCAGCTACAGAGAGTTTCTTAAACTGGTCACAACTTGCGATCCAGTGGTCTTCAGAGCAGAAGTAGCATTCTACCTTCCGCGCCTTTGGTTTTCCCCGACCGGCTTCCCGGCGCACCTTCTCTACGGAATCAGACGTGGAGAATATCGGATGACGTTTGGTTTTGGTAGCGCCACTGCTGGTTCTGGGAACACTGAACTGCCGGTCCCTCACGTGACTGCAGAGGAAATCATAGAAGATTTGGCAGGTCAGCTGGCTCCCGGATTCCATTCTTGCCCTGGCATAGCCACCCCAGGCGAGCTGACCCTCCGGAGGGAGCTTCTCGGCCAGTGACGATATGGCCCGATAATTATCCAGTTCTGCCTGGTATCCAATGGCCTGCAGCACAGACATAGTGTTGTGGACTTCGCTGCAAAACACACTCAGACTTTCCACGTCTCCGTTCCGAATTTTCGGCCCGCTCAGGAGCTTCTCCGTCACTGACTGGGTTATGATGAACCGGTTACCAAATCTGACCTCCAGCGTCTCGAGAACGTCATTCAGGGAGCCGCCTGAGAGGAGTGTGCCATGAACGGCATCGAAGGCAGGGCCTTTCAGCTTGTCCTGGAGATGCTGTAGAATCTGCAGATCCGTGAAGTTTCCACTGCTCCTCGCCTCTTCAACTTGGCGCTGGAAAAAGGGATACTTTTCCGGCTGTCCATAGAACACAGTAAATGCGAGTTTCGGCGTCTCCTTGAGAAAGATGCACTGGGTGCTGGAGCCCATTCGCAAACTTGCATTGTCACCATATTCCATTCGTTCATACGGTGTATGCCGAGGACTTCTTGCATCGTCCTCTATTTGGGATAGATCGGGACCAGCGATCGACAAATCATGATTGTCATTGATGTCATGTACAAATTCCGCGGCCTTCTTCTCCCGCAGTCGCTTAAGAGAGAGCTGACTTTCCTGTACTAGGAGCCATGGGCGGCGCCACCGGGGGGGACGGGGGGGACAGGTCCCCCGCTATCGAAAGTTAGGGGGGTACAGTACCCCCCTATCGGCGATGCCCGTTCAATAGTTGATAATAATGCATTATAAAGCTATCCGTCGCATTTAATGCATCGTTGGTTAATCAAGGCAGGTTCTGAATAAAGATTGCTGTTGGGATGCACCGCAGGGGGTCCTGGCCATCTGCAAAAGGTGTGGAGCTGTGATGCCTGTAGTTATAAGGTGATCGGCAGGGCCTCGGGGATCGTGCCCCCTTTTTGGGGCGCCAGGCAGGGTTATTACTTATTACCTCCCCACCCCACTGCCAGACCCCATTGCCGATAAAGCCAAGTTCACTGAAATTCCATAGATATCCGTTACTATATGAAAATTTTCCATTCCTAATTAGTCAAATTCAAGCATGGCAGTTATACCAAAGGAACCATTTGAAATCTATGCCATTTAACCCCAGCACTTGTGGGGAGAAGTGTTCGGATAGATCACAGGCAGGACCAAAAAAGCACGCAGTAGCCCAGGACCTTATAATTGGATATAGCATCGGCTCCCTCTCGTCAAGGGGTTCGATAGCACTCGTTTTTTTTCTGCAAAACTAAGTTCGGTCGGCGGCCGAACGGCTGGGGGTCTAATCGAGCCCCCCATCCCTCCCCTTCTTACGTCAGCGGCTGTGAAAATGCCATTACCAGCTGTTGAAACATGGCAGTTGCTTTTGCATGAGTGCACGAAAGGGTTTTAGGTCCGTGATACGTGAAAGGTTCTACATGAAAATTGAGATACACCAGCTTATCAAATTGTGCTCACTGTGGTGCGCTCGGTTTTACCTGGACTAGTCTTTGAATTCTGGGGTGAAACAGACCAGTCAAGAAACCTGTTCCATAAGGAGAGCCACTAAATGCTAAAGAGATGTGGGATGAGGTTTCCAGAGACCTTCATTACCTCCCAAAGGGGGTGCCCCGCCATTTGCCAATCCCTGCTGTAGTTGTTACGATTGGAGGGTGAATATGAGAACGATGCAGGTCGTGCCAGCTCGATCATGACGAACACAATGGTGCCGACATCACAGCTCTACTGCCATTTTTGACGAAGTGAATCAACAAGCACCGGAATCCTACCCTGGGGCATTTCACCTGCAGAGGTCGCCGGACCTGAGACCCTTTCACTCATTTTTTTTTTTCAACGGTGCATGCGCTCGTTTTTCCCGCGAAGCTCTTGGCAAGAAATCGATCAGAAAGTGTGGTCAAATAACGGCTGGGGACCTTCCATGACCTAGCCTTTTGAGTGACCACCGATGACATGACCACTGACGGCTAGCCATTAGCTGCACCCTGCCCGTTGCATATGGATCAGGTGGTGTCATGATTCTGAAATTATATTGCAGTTTTGGCGCACTTGTCAGAGCAGAAGACATTCCCACTTTTCCTCCATTACTATATGATGGTGAAGCCCTGAAGCTGACCAGACGTAAGATCGAAAATTTGAAAGTATGAAACGTAAGAATAGCTGGCACTGCTACTCATACCTAAGCAATTCGCAGCTTGTAGGAAACCAGCTTTGAGTTGGCAAGACTGCAAATTTTGATTTAGAGGCAAGGATGCTTGAAAAGGTGATCGATCTTAGGTGTCCTAGGATAAGTTTGGAAACGGGATGCACCATTCGATGTGTTTTGGGCCTTGCCAAGTTTCGCGGCGTTACGTGCCTCGTTTTTTTGCATACACGATCAGTATCTACTTTTTGGATTTTCGATTTTCGGTCCCCGTCCCCCCCTATCGAAAACCCGTGGCGCCGCCCCTGCTAGGAGCTCGAGTCGTTTCTCCTCTTCTTCATAGCTTCTACGAAGAGACGATGACGAATCTGCAGCTGACACCGTGAGCCAGCTGCCAGATCTCGGCATAGGCGTCGGCGTCGGTCTTGCGCTCAACGATCGTCTTGGTGCCGGAACCGGCCTCCTTGAAGTATCCATGTCAATCGGATGATGCAACTCACTTTTACTGCATCAACTTTACGTTAATTAAACTGTTTCCGTTGTTTCAGCTAATAATCAATTAAAATCTTACCTCTATTGAAGGCATTGCGAACTGCAACACCATAGCAAGGCAAAGATTATCGCCAAATTATAATGCAAATTACGCAAAAATTATTGTTCATCAATGTTGCGTACTGCAACAGTGTACGTTAGGGTGTGTCATTTTGGGCACTTTTTTCGCAAAACATGGTGCTCCACTGATTTTATCGTGCCCCAGACACGTAGAAACCGTGTGGCATTTTTTATTTCCCCCAAATATTAACACCCATGCGGCGCCGACCGCCGACACTTTGGCCTATCTCTCAGCATTAGCGACCTCAGCGCCCCTAGCGGCAATGTTTTGAACTAACACGCTCGCTATGCTTTGTGAGCTTACGATCATCATTAAATGCATTTTACCGAAATGACGCCTTGCTGTTGGCTTGTCTGGCACTCAGAATGTTGGTGAAAATGTGATGTTATGCATCTTAACCCGCGCCCTGGTGGGGGGGGGGGGGCTATTTTTTGCCCCCCCTCCAGACTTTTCGATATATCTCCAGAACCGCTGCGCCAATCGTCACCAAACTTTCAGTACCCTCCCGGACATCAATTTTACACATTGTGACCAAAAATTTATCCAAAGGCTATGATAGGTTGGCCGAAAATGACGTCAGAGTGACGTCATGTTCTGCCGTTTTCGACCCAAAAAAGGGTTTCGCGGAAAGAGCTGTCAGGCCTATAGCTTTGCAAATACAGAAAACGATAAAGACATAAAAGCTGTAGAATCGACAGGGCTACAAAACTGCTATCTCGAATTTTTGAAATTTTTGGATTTTGACCCCCAAAAATCAAAAAATAGATTTTTTGATTATAATAGCCGAAAAATCCAAAAAGTTTTTTGAATTTCGAAAAAACCGGAATATATGTGATAGTCCTTACCGCCTTCTATCAACATACCAAATTTGAGATCGATACCTCTTTTTTTGGCCAAGTTACAGCGAAAAAACTGTTCAAAATTGATGACGTCAAATTTTCAAACTCAATTTTTAGCAATTCTAGACCTCGTAGCGCAAAACAAAGACCACCATTAGACTCCCCGTGACGAGCTGCATCGAATCAATACCCATTTTATGCAAAAATATCAACTTTGAAATTTGACCTTTTTTGACCTGACCTTGACCTGACCTCCACCAGAAAGTGGCCTAAGCCGTACCTGATAGTCTTATAACCAACACCATTGAGTTGGAAATGAAAAATTGGTCATAAAACATGCATCGCACAACCTTAGTACCTAGATAGGTTCATGTGACCTGACCTGTGACCCTTGGTGACCTGACCTGTGACCTGACCTGGTAATGTCAGTGACCTCTTATAGCAATATATGTACTAGGCAACTGACGCCCTATCGCTGATTCTCGACAAAATGCGTTTTCTTCGGTGTTATAGCGCATTCCCTAGATGACCCGTGAACGGTGAAACATTTCATCTTTGACCTGACCTGTGACGTCATCGGTGACCCCGAGGTCAATGAAATTTGGTTTCCTTCGACAAATTTGACAGGCCTTTCAAACGCCGTTTGAATTTTGCGGATCCGTCCAGTAGTTTCGGAGATACGAGGGGGGGGGGCAAAAAATAGCCCCCCCCCACCAGGTCGCGTTATAAACAGACCCCACCAGGGCGCGGGTTAAAGCACGAAATAGTTCTGTGTTAATGTATATTGCATAGTACTACCCCCGATCCCCGTCCTGGTCTGACGGGATACGTACGAGCGCATGTTTATAGTGCCTGCTATTAGTTGTCACATGTTTTTTTTTGTAGCGTCGTTCACTGCATAGACCCCGGGGAACAGGGGGGGGGGGCAGTGGGGGCGCTTACCCCCCCCCCCCTCCAACTTGAGAGCCGAGTGGGCGCCGCCCCCTCAACAATGATGCAACGATGAAGGATCTCTGCTCCCTTTTATGGACCTACATGTCTGTTTTATATAAACATCAGCACAAGGTATTTCTCTTACATGTGAATGGTTTCTGCTGATTCGGCATCGATTTAAGAACACCTGCTATTGTCATCCCACTTTGATTTTATCTGAACTTGATCATAACTTTGGTAGGTCAGATTTTTTACTGGACCATTTTGGTTCCGGATGGTATTTGATTTGGCGTGATGAGAACATTATGACGTACAACGGTGGTAAAGTCGTTGATTGATACAGGTTTACTCGCTCCGGTGGGAGGCAGTAGCGGCGGAACACCTTCAATTAAGTGAAGGGGGGGGGGACACTGCCGACTTTTGGTCCCATTCTTTCCATGCAACGCCCATAGGGCTAATGTTAAAATGCCCAAATCAGAGGGGGCACGGTGCCCCGGTGCCCTCCCCGTTCCGCCGCCTATGGTGGGAGGGCGACGTGTGGGACTCAGAAGGAGACTAATGGCTTGTGTTGTGCCTTTGGTAGGACCCTCAGTATCACCGATGCAGGGCCTTCAGAGCCTCCAATTAGGGGCCTTTAGAGGCACTGGTGTGGGGTCCTCACAGACGCCCATGTGGCCCCTCAGAGGTGCTAGTGTGAATCCCTCATAAGCGCCGGTGAGGGTCCTCACAGAATACAGACGCCGTTGTGGACCCTCAGAGACACTGGTGTGGGTCCGTTACATGTAGATAGATAGATAGATAGATAATGTATTAGGATCCTCCACAAAGTGGATTTTATGGTATCCACGTCAATACATAAATGCAAAACACTTTTGACAGACATTGCACAGACAAACCAACGCCAGACACCTATCTATCAAACATACAATGTTAAAATTGAACAGTAGTGCTAAACTGTGGCTACTCTAAAAATGAACACCATATAAAAGTGGAAATATAGAAGGCAATGAAACAGGTGCATGACATCAGCATACAAGCTGATGGTAAAATATATAAATGTCTACAAAATAGATAGAAATCCTTAAAGAAAATAAGAACCACTAAAATGCATACATGTAGGTAGATACTATATAGATAAAAAATAAAAGGCACGAGGACAGCCCTATCACTTCAGAACACTGTTCCATGCAGCAACTGCTCTAAAAAGAAAACTGCGTCGCGCCATCTCTGTTTTGACGCGTGGCAACTGCAGCTGGCCACTCGCTGCTGCTCGGGTACTCTGGCCGGATATCTCAGAGCGATGCACGAGCTTCGCTCTCAGGATCTCCGATGCGTCTGACGCAGTGAGTAGGCACATGTGGGTGTGTGGCCCTTAGAGCTGCTGGTGCGAACCCTTTAAAAGTCGGCAGGGGGCCCTCAACGACCGGGGAGGGGGACCTCAGACCGGCAAGGGGCCCACAGAGGCCGGCGGCATTTTCAGAAGCCCTGTGGGGTCCTTAGATACCGACAAGGTACTCTGAGACGCCAGTGCGGCCCTCAGTCTCTGGTGTAGGGCCCTCAGAGTTGCAGGTAGGTGGCCGTCAGATATGCTTTTGCCGAACCCTCACAGGCGCAGGTGTGGGTACCTCAGAGCCACCAATATAGGGTTGCATAAATGGTGTGGCACTGGCTTGGGGGACCCTCAGTGGTGTCCTTATGGGCCCTTAGAACCACTGGTGTGGATCTCTCAGAGGTGCTGGTTGTGAACCCTCAGAGGCCCTGCTGAGGGCCCTCACGGTCTCCGTTATGGGATCCTCAGAAGCCGGCGTAGACCCTGACGGAGATCTTAGTGTGGGTACTTAGGGGCTCATGAGGTGCTCTTACGAGACCTGTGAGGTCTTTCTCAGCTGAAATATAGTCAGCGTGGACCCGCAGAGGTCAGTTGGTACCGCAGGGGTCTTTATGGCCGGGTGGGCTCTCAGAAGCACCAGTGAGGGCCCTCAGTCTCACAGTCGTCGTAATGGGGCCGTCAGAGACATTGGTGTGAGGCCATTACTGATTACAGGTTGGCGTAAGGCCCTAGGTATGGCCCCTCTTGGGCCGGCAAGGACTCTCAGAGGCACGCTAGCGGCCATAGGAGGCCGGTAAAGGGCCCTCAGAGGCCGCCAGTAGCCTTCAGAAGCCGGCGTGTAACCCTCATGGACAATTTAGTGAGGCTTCTTTGGACTCACGAGGTGCTGTTACGAGCCCTATTCTTTCTGAATCGAAATATGGCCAGCATAGACCCTGAGCGGTAAACTGGTGCCACAGAGCCCCTCCGACCCGAGAGGTCCTCTGAATGCGATGGGGGGGGGGACTAGATGGCACGTGCCTCCTGGGCCCCCCTGACTACGCTACTATTTCATTTGCGTCATGTCAGGTATTTTGGGCTTGCACCCCAACTTGAAGAATGTTCCTGGGCCCCTGTGACGATATATTGTATTCATTATAGGTATCCGTCATTAGCTTGCACTCTCTACAATCTGCCCATACTATTATTTGTCCCTAGACGCGCTTACAGAGAGCAGGGATAAGCCCATACAGTCAACGGCCTGTTAGTTTCACAAACAGCCGCCAGGGGCGCTAGGGTCGCCTACGTTGTGAGATAGGGCAAACTTCTCTCGCTCGGCGCCGCCTGGGGGTTAAAATTTGCGGGAAATTAACAATGCCACGCCCTTTCCACATGAGTGGAGCACAAAAAATCGATGGAGCACCTTGCATTGCGATTAGTGACACACCCTAGTGTACGTACTGTACAGGGAGAGTTAGTTCTATGGCGATATCATATTGGTTTATTGTAAAAATCGGCATCTTACAAAACACTAAAATCCACCATGAACAATAATTTTCTATCTCTTCTTTTACATGATCACTTTGTCTCACTGATCTTGATTTTATTGATCCTCGCGCAGAGGCGCATGAATCTGGCATTGCAGTCCTCTGATGGACGTGCGCATCTAAATGAAACATGATTGAATGAATTGTAACGAACTGGTCTGTACTGTATTGGCTCACCCAGCGCACTGCCGGCCCGCGGCCCCAACCGGCCCGCGGCCGACCCCACCGTGCCCCAGGGCAGACGCGGCGGCAGTACACATACGCGCTGACGTCACGGCAAGCCGTGACCTCACCGATCCGTGACAGAGCAATAGAGCATCAAGGCAGAGCAATACACTACACTCCCCCTTCCTTAACTAAGCACTTCCTCGTAACACTAGTACAGGTAACAGGCCATCACATCCCACTCCCTGCCTGATATAGCTCAGGCGCTCTCCGCGTTCGAGTCGAGCGCCGCAATGTCCGCTCCACAGATGTCGCCACCTCTGGATGAGGCCCAGTCCCATCCGGTGAGCTCGGCGCCGGACACGTTCCCGGAGCGGACGACGGCCAAACGTCCGCCGACGGCTGCGGCGGCCCACCCGGCTCGAGTGACGACGGGGCGGAGACGGGCGACGGCCGATGCGACGATTGAGCCGGTACCCCCGGCCGCGTCGGCGACGACCGAACATTGGGCGGAGGCGGCTGCTGAGTGAGCGCCCCCGGCCGCGACTGCGACGGCTGCACGGCGGACGACAGCGGTGCCGGCGGTGCAGTCCCCTGAGACGCTCCACCTGGTCGCCCGGGCTGGACAGCAGCATCGGACGACGGCCGCCGGACCTCCCGTGACGCCGCCTCCGGCGGACTGATCGGCTCAGCTGACTGCCGCCTCCTCAGCTGGTCACCATGCCGTCTCCAAAGCCTGCCATCAAACAAACGGACCACGTAAGACACCGGGCCATCGGTGCCGACGATCACCCCAGGCAGCCACTGCAACCCAACAGCGTAATTTCTCGCGAACACCGCATCGCCAACCAGCATTTGCCGACACTGAGCCGTTCGGTCAAAGTACGCCCTCTGTCTGTTTTGCTGCTGAAGGACTGTCTTGCCTATATCTGGAAACAACAGATCTAGCCGTGTGCGAAGCCTGCGACCCATCATTAGTTCAGCGGGTGTCACCATGGTTGTTGAATGAGGTGTTGTGCGCTGTCTCATCAGCCATCTGGTGAGTCTCAGGTCCCACGGTCCGCCGCTATCAGACTCCCTTTGTAAGGCCAACTTTACCTCCTTGACGGCTCGCTCTGCGAGACCATTACCCTGGCTGTGACGGGGCTCTATCGTGCGATGCACAATGCCGTTCTCTCTCAAGAATTGTTGAAATTCAGTCGAGGTAAAAGTTGTCCCATTATCAGTGCAGATCATATCCGGCAATCCCCATCTCGCAAACATAGCCCGGAATTTATTGATCGTCGGAGCCGATGCGGTACTGTACATGACTTCTGCCTCTATCCACTTAGAATGACTGTCAACAACTACCAACACATACTTCCCCTTCTCTGGCTCGGCAAAATCCGCGTGAATGCGGGACCAGGGTTTCGTGGGCCACGGCCACGGATGTAACTCACGATGCGGTGGCGAGTCACGACTCTCCTGGCACGCAGTGCACCCTCCGACGACTGCTTCCACATCCTGGTCGATGCCGGGCCACCAGACGACGCTCCTCGCCAACGCCTTCATCTTGCCGATGCCCGGATGTCCGACGTGCAGCTCCATCAGCACAGCTCTGCGGGCAGCATCTGGAATCACAACACGATGACCCCATAGCAGAACCCCAGCCGTCAGTGACAGTTCATCCTTTTTAGGGGCGAAACATTTGAGCGATTCCGGAATTTGAGTGGGCCACCCTCCAAACTGTACAAGGCGCACAACGTTCGACAACACTGGGTCCATGCTGGTCAGCTTGGCCACCTGCTTCGCATCTAACCAGCTTTGCGCTGTCAACAGCTCCAACTCTTCAGGCTGAGGACCTGCTTCCCCGACCTCAGCACCAGACCAGTCCTCATCTGCATGAAGAACCAGTTCCTCCGGCTGCGCTCCTTCAATGTAAGGACTGGGCAGCCTGCTCAGCGCATCGGCATTGGCAATCTCATGTGTTCGCTTGAACTGAATGCGGTAATTATAACCAGACAGTTTGAGAGCCCAGCGCCTGATTCGCCCAGACGCCATCTCAGGCAACGCCTCATGCTGCCCAAACAACTTGAAGAGCGGCTTATGATCCGTGACGAGGAAGAATGGTCGAGTTACCCCGCACAGATACTGGTGGAACTTGGTTACTCCCATGATGACCGCCAAGCCCTCACGCTCAATTTGACTGTACTTTTGCTCTGCTACAGACAATCTTCTAGAGGCGAAAGCGATCGGCGCCTCTACACCATTATCATCGAGATGAGCCAATACTGCAGCGACCCCCCTGCATGATGCATCGGTGGTAAGAATCAGCTGTTTTTCTGGATCAAAATGAACCAACAAAGTGTGGGAGGCCAGAGCGTCTTTCACAGAATTAAAACTCTTCTCTTGTGAAGGCCCCCATGTCCAGCTGGCCCCTGCCCTTAAAAGGTCATACAGGGGAGACAAGACCTCGGCACGCTGCGCTATAAATCGCGAGTAGTATGTAACAAGTCCGAGGAAAGACTTGAGCTCAGTCACATTAGCGGGGCGGGGGGCATCCACGATAGCCTTCACCTTGTCTGACGTCGGCCGAATTCCATCCCTGCTCATGTGATGTCCCAGATACTCCACGCTGTCTTGAAAGAACGCGCACTTGGTCTCCCGAACTCGGAGTCCAGCAGCCTCCAGTCGACTGAAGATCGATCCCAGCACCTTCCAGTGTTCTTCCTCTGACTGGCTGCCAACGAGCACATCATCAAGGTAAACAACCACATCTGGAATGCCGCTCAAAACGCGCTCTATCTCCCTCTGGAAAACTCCTACAGCACAGTTTACTCCAAATGGCATCCTGGTGTACTGCAGGAGCCCACGAGAAGTGTTGATGGTGAGAATATCTCGTGAGTCTTTATGTATCTTAACCTGATTGTAGGCCTGTGCTAAATCAATTTTGGACCAGACTTTCTTCGATCCTAGCTTTGCAAACATTTCTTCTGTCTTGGGCAGTGGGTACTTGTCAAGTTTCACAGCTCTGTTTGCAGTCAGTTTAAAATTCGCACAGACACGAATGCGCCCGTCAGGCCGCACGACTGGTACAATGGGCGCTGCCCAGCGGCTGTTCCTAACTGGGACCAGCACACCACTAGCAATGTCTGCGTCTAACTGATCCTCAACCTTCTGTTTGTACGCAAATGGTAAAGAGCGAGCTTTGAAAAACTTAGGAACAACACTTCTGTCGATATCAAGCCTGACTTCTACACCTTTCAATGTGCCCAGCCCCTCACGAAACACAGAGCCATACTTGCTTTTGAGTCGTTGTAGATGTGAAGTCCTCAGCGCGTGCACGTCAGACCAGCAGATCTGCATCTTCTCCAGCCAGTTCCGACCCAGGAGGCATGGAGCCGATCCATGGACGACCACGATCGGGAGTTGCCTGTACAGCCGACCATTGTACGTCACGTCAGTGCTGAATTCACCCAGTACAGGTATTGTGTTGCCAGTAAACGATCTCAGTTTAACGGGGCTGCTATTCAACTTCGGACGCTTTTGAAAACGACGGTATGTGTGTTCATCAATCAATGTGACACCAGCGCCCGTGTCTAACTCCATGTTAACCTGCGTGCTACAAATCTGAACAGGGCACCAAATAGGTGGCGAGCTCACCTGGGCGCGGTTAACCACATACACCGGCTGACTCGGAGTCGACAAGTTCTCCAGCAGGACCGGCTCCACCGCGCCGCTGTCATCATCAGGCTGCTCTCCAGACACTCCCTGGTGGTGAACTGAAGACGCCTGCTGCCGGCAGCATCTTGAAATGTGACCCTGACGACCACATGCGTAACATTTGGCGGACTCGAATCGGCATTTCCCACCATGCCGATTGCCACAGCGCCAGCACGATCGGCCGTACTTAGCTGAGTCAGCTGATGTCGGCGCGTCCCTGTGCCCGGGCTGGGCGCTTCTGATGGTCCGCTGCGGCCCACTGGCCACCCGGTTAGCAGCCGCGGCCACCTCTCCGCTGAAACAAGAAGCCTCTCTCTGCACCGCCTCCATGGCCTTGGCCTGCTGCAGGGCAGATTCCAATGTCAGATCAGACTTGCTCAACAGCTCTCGCTGACACTTGACATCTTTCATTCCACATACGAGCTGGTCCCTGAGCGCCGTATTCAAATAGTCACCGAAATTACATTCCTTGGCCATTTTCCTCAGCGTAGCAATATACTCACTCACAGACTCATTCGACTGTTGTGTCCGCTTGAAAAATTTGAACCGTTCCGCTATTTCCACGCTTTGAGGCTTGAAATGCCGAAGTAAACTGTCTCTTATTTCGGCCAAGGACGCATCAGAAAGCCCCACTGGGTGTAACAGATCCTTAATTATATCAAACGTGCCATGGCCTACAGTTGACAGAAAAACAGCCTTCTTCCGTTCCGCTGCTGAGATCCCATTTGCCTCACAGTAAAAATCAAACCGTTCCAAGTAACTTCCGATTCCTTCATTGCCCGGATCAAACTCACCCAACGCTCCATGTACCATACTTGTGCCAAATGTTCCACCTCCTCTTCAAGTCCAGTGATTCTCGTCGCCACTGTAACGAACTGGTCTGTACTGTATTGGCTCACCCAGCGCACTGCCGGCCCGCGGCCCCAACCGGCCCGCGCTGACGTCACGGCAAGCCGTGACCTCACCGATCCGTGACAGAGCAATAGAGCATCAAGGCAGAGCAATACACTACATGAATGAATCAATGAGAATGAATGATGCTCGAGACGTCCTCAACATCGGTTAAAATCCAGCTGTGGTTTTGTGGTTTCTTGGCTTTTGGCGGCATTTTTTTTATCAAAGAGGAGTGGCGAATAATTTGCTTTAGGTATCCTGCCGTCCATCCGTGCACTACCCGTTCCGTCCTCGGGCGGACGGGTGGGCGGCTCGCTCCGGCAGCAGGGAGCGGCGTGGGGCTGGGTGTGTCGCCTCATGTTTCTGGATAAATCGGTCACAGGTGGGAGCCGGCCAGGGAGCCGGTATACTTACCAACAAAGAAACACCTGACGGAAAGTGGTGCGCCGTGCGAGCGCCAAGCCTGTAGCTGTAGCAATCGCTGTAAAACATGATTTTTCATATTTTTAGACAGCTATTGAAGCGAATGAAGTCAAGCTCACTTTATTGAGTGAGAGCTTGCTTCGATTGAACAGTTACTAAGGGAGTATCAAGTATCAAATAATTTGGCATCGAAAACCAAATATCAGACGTATACTCACGTGTCAGAAAAACGTTGCATTACATAAGCACAAAAGTTTTGTGGGGATCACAATGGAAAGACATAATGCTGACATCGCCGCATTCGTGACCCTGTATGCATGAAAAAAGAGACATTTCAGGCTGCTCTTCGATGCCTGAGTTCGGGTCACTGGCCCTTGTGTTATACTCACTGAAAAGCTGTAAAGATCCCGATGAAAAGCAGCCTCATCATAAAAATGAGGCAAAAAGTTAAACATATTTTGTCAGCGTGCAAGTACTTAACCCTCGCCCGCACATGCCATTTTCCCATCCTAGAACGCACATGGGGGGGGGGGGGCACCACCCCGCGCCATTTCGTTCCTGTTGGAGATAGAGCTTAGCGGTAAAGAGCGAAAAGATTCTTTGGGAAGAGACGAATATAATGATACCCAGTTTTACCTTCTCAGGTCAGTCATTGACCTTCCAGCCTCCAGGTCAGGTCAAACTAAAAAATGTTGCTGTTTTGGGTCACCGTTGGATATCAAGTGCGCTGCTTATCATATACCGATGACGATGCTGTTTTCTGGTGCCAAGCCAGCTAGAACCTCTTTGTCACACTACCCGACCAGATTTTTGCTGCTGAGGTCATTTCAGGTCAAGTTAGGTCAAGGTCAATTATATGTGTTTGTATGTCTGTGTGTGTCTGTGTGTATACTGATGTGTGCACCGATTGTTTTTGTGTCCATATTACATGAAATCATGATCTGAGAAGCTTTTACCAAAAATGCAGTAAAAAAAACTTCACAAAAAGTAAATTCAGCTTGCCTAAAACGCAATTGTCTTATATGACCTAGGTTGACCTTGACCCTGACCTTGATACCTGTACATCGTCGAACAACATGTTCCATGATAGGTGGGAGGTAAGACTGGCAAAAAAGGCCGAAATCAAGGTGTCAAAAGCTCACAAAGCCCATGGCAAGCGCAAAATGTTGAGAATTGGCCATTTGGGTCATGACATGACCTGAAAAACAAGGTCATATCGCCGAAACCAAAAATCACAGAAACTTGAAGTTTTCAGTGGACATCAAAAAAGGATAGAGGAGCAGCTATACGAAAAATCAGCCTTCTAGCTTTAAAAATGCTGAGTGCAGAGCAGAAAGACTACCTGGGGGGGGGGGGGCAACCCCCCCCAAACCCCACCCCCCATGTGCGGGGAGGGTTAACAGCAATGCAATTGTGTGTTGCGAATTCATGCTTGTGGCATAATTTGCCTGTATGCATACATGCCTGCATACCAGAACGGCTTATTTTTGTATCAAGTAAATTTCCGTACAAGTTTGGTTGTGTAACACCAGGTTCGACCGGTCTCGGATTGCAGAACAGGTTTGACCTGTTGACTGAAGCCGCGAAGTTATATCCCGTTATTTGTACCAAATTACATGCCTGCCTCAAAGAATTTCAATTATAATAGCAAATGAAATTTGAGGCACCCTCTAATTATTGGATATATGCTAATGATCAGAATGAATGTAAAGCAAGTTGAATTTGCGTATATGGTGGAAGTGTTGGTACGTCATTGTTATTGCTAATCTGTAGGTACTTTGTTGTACCTATATGTGCATTCTATCCCTCAGCTAGCAACAAACTTCATCCCGCAAGCTGAGCACTAATCACGTGTACGGTTGGCCATTTCGCGTCCATGGTGTGGCCAAGATTCTTACGGTGTGGCTACGTTGGTGGCCTGGCACGTGCCTGGGAATTTGAACTGGAAAATACTCATGACCATGCACCGTGACCCCTGGGGCATTCCACGATAGATCGTACCAGGCCCGTCACCCTCATCTCTCAGATTTTTAATGAAAATCGGTCCTAGGGGTAATCATAGGCCCCAAAGACGCCTGGCAAAATATCAGACTTCTCAGATCAAAACTTTTTTAGTTATATTGCATTACATTTTTTTTTAACTTCGGTATGTAACGGTGAGTTTGATGGCCTATAAGTCAAGAACGGGCTAAGCAACCAATAAAAAGTAAACAACACTAAGCTTGCGATGAATCAAAAATTAATATTACTATTTAAAAATTCCAAAGAAAAAAATTCATTGTTGAGCAAAAACCTTAATCTTTTTTCATTTGCCTCTAATGACTTTTGAGACCAAAATTTTTCACATTTTTATTTTTTTCAAAATAAACTTCATGTCATTGCAAATCGACATGCAAAAAATTAGAAAGGTGTTCTTTCTATAATATAAGTTCCTCATTTTCCCGCAAAAAAAGGGTTTCGGAGGGGTTGATACGACCCCAGCACGCCGTTTTGCTTCTAATAGAGCTAGAGCATCGCGGAAAAAAACGAGCGTATGCGCCGTTACAAGTCGCAGCGATTGGTACCCGATTTTAAGGTCTCAGGTTAACCGGTAGCGTCTGAGGTCAGGTCACGTGACTGACGTTACGGGTTCGGTTTTTAGTAAATAACTTCGCAAAAATGGCCGCAGAGCCGCGATTTTGGCATCATTGTGTTCGCCTAGCTCAGGTGCATCGAATGGTATACTTTTTGCTAGGGTGAGGTCAACTTAACCCTCGCATGTGTGCGGCGTTTGCCAGCTTCTAATGTGTAGGGGGGGGGGGGGTCGGTTGGACCCCCCCTTGCCGTTTGGCCCCTGATCGAGCTAGAGCTTCGCGGAAAAAACGAGCGTGTTGCCCGTGACGAGAGGAAGCCGATGATACCCAATTTTAAGGTCCTAGGTCATTGGTTGACCTTCCAGGTCAGGTCAATGACCCAAAGTCGGGAAAATCGGGACCTGTTAGAAAGTCGTAAAGTGTGGCTGCTAAGGGGTTTTTCGGGGTGCTGATCACGAATATCGTGTTAGTTTTGATCACAGATGATGTCTTGAAGCATTTAGACCAGGTCGGGTCAGGTCAGGTCAAGTCAACCAATAGGCGTCGTGACGGGTATTCGTAGTACGTGTCAACCGCCTCTGACAGCTTCGTAACATGTTACGAAGTCACCAAAACTACTTCGTAAATGTTCAAATGGTTGCTAAATTCGAATTCAGCTCCAAAAACTAGCCTAGAAACATGTAAAACTCGAAAAAGTGACCCGAGGTCACCCGAGGTCAACAAAGGTCAATGACCTGACCTGACCTTCAGGTGACCTTGACACACACGGGAGTAACATCAAATCACATGTTTGAACGTTTGAAACCACGAAAAGCTTGCAAACACGCGGCTAGTGCGAGGCGACACACGCGAAATCGCGATTCCGGCCAAACATGGTCTCGGAAAAGAGGTCACAGGTCAAAGGTCATTTGGGTCAGGGTCATGAAATTTTCAGGGTAGGTGTCAAATTGATCAATGCGAGGGTACTGAGAGTTTCGTCGCGATCGGCCGCTTTTTACGCGAGTTATTTGCGAAAAACCATGGGGGGGTCCATCCGACCCCCCCCCCCCCCCTACACATGCGAGGGTTAAGTAGTTGACCTCGAGTCAAGGTCAGGTCAGAGCCCCTCAGGTCACAAAGCTGGGCAAAGGGTATCATATGGCATATCATTCGATTCGGAAGGTCTTCCCGAGTTCATTGGTGGCTTTCCCGACTCTCTAGCTCCATTTGATCGGGAGTTATTGACGAAAAACTCGTACGACCCTAGTGACGTCATAAATGACGTCACGCAAGGTTAACAATGCAAAAGTAAAGCATTGGACTTACAAGGAGTGCATGAAATCACGATACCATGTACGTAGGATAGTTTTAGATCATTCTCGGCGCCAAAATAACAGTTTTTATATTTCCCCATTGATTTATAACAGTGATGTCACGTGACCGACCTGACCTCATGTAACCTTGAAAAATTCCCAGATATACAAGTTGTGAGACCTCTGGAGGACACCATGTATGCGTCCTGTAACTTTCATCTCGGACAGCTATGGTCATTGGCGTCCAAAACAATGTCAGAACCAAACAGCCTTTTTCACCCTCGCGCTTATAGGAAAGAGGGTTGGATGAACCCTCTTTTCACTTTTTTTTCAGATGACTCAGACTTAAATTGAAATTTCAGTAACCCGTGATGTCACTAGGCAGCTTTACCACGCCATTTGTAAGCTCCCCTCCCGAAATCACTATTCGAAACCGTTATCGTGACGTAAAATAAATACATTTATAGAAAGAACACCTTCCTAATTTTTTGCATACTTCTTAACAATGAGGCAAATATTCCTTTAAAGAAATAAAAATTCAAAAAAAAAATTGGTCCCAAAGTCCAAAAAATACAAATGAAAGAAAACTCGATATGTCATATATCAAAAACAGCGTATTTTTCGAAATTTAAAAAATGCATATTAATCTCTGTTTCATTGCAAGTTCAATGTTATATAACATTTGGCATTTGAATAATCCGTCTTAGAGTTACAGCCCGCCAAACTTTGCGCTGCAAAGCAAGATCCAAAAAATGCTATACACCATAACTAAAAAAATACTTATCTGATAAGCCTGAAATTATTACAGGTGGATTCCGAGCCCCTGATTACCCCTGAGACCAATTTTCGTCAAATTCCGAGAGATGAGGGTGTCAAATTGGAAAAAAGTGGTAGGGGAGACCCCGGAGGTATGGGCCGGTTTTGTGAAGAGGCAATTTTCTTCCAGTGGGCAGTGGCTAGACTCGGTTTTTCACTCTGTGTACGTGAAATTGCCTTTCGCCTGCAACGTGTGCCTGATATTAGGCATCTGGGATCAACTATTTTGTCTCGAGATAACTTTCAATAAATCATGTGCTTTTTCGATCCATCAAAATGCACCGGGAGGTATGGGCCATGGCCCGGGAGGTATGGGCCGGTGCCATGTTTCATATTATTTTCTCGAAAATGAGAGTAATACCTCGATCTCTCTTAGAGCCCAGGAACCGCATAAGCGGCCAACAGCTTGCTTCATGGAGGTCACTTGGGCCCATATGTATTTTGGTTAACTCAATCATGCACCATGAAATAAGATGAATAATATTTTTATGTTCGAATGAAATTTGAAGTTAAATTTTCGACCTTGCGCGACAAAAATAAAACTTTTTGACGGGGACATTTAATGAAAGCATCTTTTTATTTATTTAGGATCACCGGGGGTGGGTGGCCCAAACCTCCCGGTTAGGACGCCATAATGTGCGTAGCATCTTAGCTCATAATCTTGCAAGAAAGCTTCATATTGTCTATCCAGTCTTAACCCTATTAGTGGCAGGGGGGGTTGTTTTTATCCACCCCTCAGGTTTTTCGGGAATATCTCCGAAACCGCTGAAGCTACGATGCTGAAATTTTCTGACTTTTCCTAAAACTAAATTGGGCACATTCCCTGAAAATTTCAAGTTCATAACTTAACCAGGGGCGGCTCCAGGGCACTGGGAATTGGGGGGTCCTATTCGTGAAGCGAGTCATTTGGGCGAAGATCACGATGCTGCACCAGTTTTACGAACAGTGAATGAAAGGTATCATGTGATAACATATACAAATTTATTGTGCATCCTCTTTTGACACGTTTTTGCTATAATAGGCGGATCCAGGCGTCCAAAAAGGGGGGTTATTTTTTACCTCCCAACATAGGGAGGATGAACGGTTCGTCTGCCTGTGGCGCCGATGGCTTGTGCATTCGTTTTATTAAAATGTGCCTTTTCTCACTGTACCATGTCTTGACTCACATTGTGAACACTAGCCTGGCTTTACATACTGTACCTGACTCGTGGAAACTTACGCTGGTCCATCCTATTCCCAAGGCATCAAAATCCGACGACTTTAGCAGCTACCGGCCTATCTCCATTCTCACCACTATTGGTAAAATCACCGAGCGCGTCGTCTCTGAACAGCTTTATTCCTATTTCTCTTCTCATCACCTGTTTTCTCCAAACCAGCACGGCTTCAGAACCAACCACTCCACGGACACTGCTCTACTCACCCTGACCGATCATGTTTTCCGGAGCATGGACCAGCGTGAAGTCACCGTTCTCTGTCTGTTGGACTGCTCGCGCTGCTTCGACTGCATCCCACACAGCTCGCTTCTGCGTAAGCTCGAGCTCTACGGTGTAGATACCCGCTGGTTCCGGAGTTACCTTGCCAATCATTATCAGCGTGTGCAGCTTCACTCTACCGGACTGTCTCGTGCTCACACGCTCTCACAGCCGCTACTAAACCCTATCGGCACCTACCAGGGTTCATCGCTCGGGCCATTGTTGCACAATGTGTATGCTAATGACCTGCCGCTCTACACCGACAACTACACCGGCATCATCGCCTACGCGGACGACGTCCAACTGTACGTTCCCGGACAGCCGAGAGACATCGTTCAGCTGAAACGGTCACTGGAAGGCAGTCTATCAGTTCTGTCGAACTGGTATGGCAAGAACGGCCTCAAGTTAAACGCTGCCAAAACTCAGCTGATCGTCCTCGGCACGCCGGAGATGACTCGTCGTCTGCCTCCCATTACCATCAACTTCTGCGGCTCCACCATCACCAGCTCTGACACTGTCAAGAACCTGGGAGTATGGTTTGACAGTGACATGTCGTTTGTGACGCATACCAGTGACGTGGTGCGGCGGTGCACCGGTACCTTGTGTGGCCTGAGTCACAGTAGACACAGTCTCCCAGCGACAGTCATGGTAACGTTGGTGCAGGGGCTCGTCTTGTCGATTATTAGGTACTGTCTGTCCGTTTACGGTGCCAGCAATGTAACCCAGCGCAAACGACTTCAAAAGCTGGTTAGGTTTGCTGCACGAGTCGTCTCAGGCCGTAGGAAGTATGATCGGGTGAGCGATGTTATCAACGAACTCGGCTGGCTTAACACCGAGAGCTTGTTCAGGTACCAATCCATCGTGCTGGTGAACAAAATGCTGGCCACGTCAGAGCCGCAGCAGTTCGCCACCTGTCTAGTCACCCGGCAGAGTGTACACGGGCGGGATACCAGGTACAATGACATGCTTGTGACCCCCCACTGTCAGGTCAGAGTCCGGACGTCGCCGTTTTCTGTACTCTGCGGTATCAGGGTACAACGAGCTGCCGGCGGACCTGCGCGCTCTTAGTCAGGCTCGATTCAAGCCGGCACTGAGGGAGCATTTATTTGACCGCGAGCGAGCCACTTAGCTGTCCTAGTTAGCACACGTGATGAGGGTGAATGTGTGAATGATTGCGGTGACTGTTGTCATATCCCATTCGATTTGTATATGCACAACGACTTGGACATAGAATAGCCGTGTTTCCACGGACATGTCTGTAATGTGAAATAAATAAATAGGTGCCCTGACACCGCCTATGCATGACCAATACAATTTTAGTCGTTCTCTCATAAGAAAATTGTAACATAACAAGACCATTGCCACCCTTTTTAGAAACAGTACCAACAAAAACCTTATTTACTATACTTTTTGTGTACCCCCAATCTCAATGATCTGTATCCGCCTATGATTTTTGAAAATGCATATTTTTAGGATCCATGTGAATTCCTGGTTCATTCTCTATCGATCGGCAAAAGTTGCGTTAAGATTGGTTCAGAAACCTGGCCGTGATAAACAGTCTAAAATGTATCTGCAATTTGCCCGTTTTTACCCCCCTCTACCCCCCTATTGACATTTTTTAATTTTTTTTTTTTTAGAAATGTAGATCTCGTTGAGCCAAATCGAATGCCGTTTGAATTTTGAAAATCGGCCGGTTAGATCTCGAGATATCAAGGGGGGGTCGTAAACAGCCCCCCCCCCCTGCCACTAATATGGGGTAGCCAGGAGCCTGCCACTAATAGGGTTAATTTGCCTGCTTTAAACTTTATGTTAGCGATGGTCTGACATCATAAAACGAGCCTGGTTCAAATTTATCACGAATTTCCTGTATGTACCGTATTTTACTCGAAGAGGGCAAAAACGCTTTATCGCCGCTTATTGCCATAGAAGACTGAGGAAGGTTTTGAAAATCACGTGGGATGTAATCACTGAATGGCTGCTACCAGTTAACGCCGTCAAATGTGTAAAAATACGCAACACTTCTTCAAAACTGCGATGGCCCATACCTCCAGGGGGCCCATACCTCCCGCGGGTCTCCCCTACGATCTATCGTGGAATGCCCCCTGTCACGTCCGGTCAAACAGGCATGTTTGACCGGACTGTTTGACCACCACATTGCGCGTTGGTGATGCGCAATGTGACAGGGAGGATGCATGCAGTTCGTTAGGATTCACGCTGCTCATACAGCAAGTTATGAAAGTCTGTATAGAGAAACATATCAGTTATCACATAAGCCTATATGAAATTATTGATATGTAAAAATCGGGGAAGATGTTCGATGATATTTCAGGTAGGCGGCAGCCAGAATTATGAAGTGAATCCTGGAGTAAGCCAAGTTGCATATAACGCTACATACTCAAGTACGCTGTCAGCGCAGCAATACTTATTACCAAATTTCATTATCCAATTACCATTGAACGGTACAACTCCCCAATTAACACTACCTATGCTGAAGCGTCAGGCTCTCTTTTGTAATAAAAAACTTAGGTGATTATGTCCCGGGTCGTCTCTTACTGATTAGTTTCCTGCGATTTCTCTTCTCCGAATAACTGAATAGTCCACGTGCACAGATGTGACCGAAGGTGCAGCGTCACTAAGTTACTCAGAACCCCAGAATACGAGTATTTATAGTTGCAGTGCAGGTCTACCACCCATGCAATGCTGAGCTAGCGAGACGCTTTTATTTCGCGGTGTGTAATACTTCACATGTTTTCGCCTCGGTCAGCCGTGTTCATATGTATGTGTTTCAAGTTGCATCTATTCGTCGGCACACACGAATGCCCGTCAAGAGAATGTGCAACGTCGTTTTCACACTCAGCTATAGTTCTCAACTAAACTCCGTCTGGCCCCTAACTGCACTGCTGTGTTTATTATCATCCACTGTGTTGTATTCTCCGAAGACTGCGTGCGGGCGACTGCCGCCGTCCCCCTCCCCCCCCCCGGTCGGCCCGGTTTCACAGTTAGATGCGCAGTGCATCAACACTCCCCCCGTCCCCCACCCCCTATTTGTCGTCACGGCCGCTGATTGACGTCATCACGGACGGAGGTCCTCAAACTGTGCAGACAACAGCTGCAGGGGCTCTCAAACATGTCAGCCGGGGCAGTGGTAAACTGAATGTGGTCACTGGCCACTGGAGACAAAATATAAATGTTTGGGTTAAAACAATGCAATTTTGCAGCTAAGGCTCACTACGGGAGCTTCAAATTCTGGGTCATACACGGAACCTGCGTGATTCTTTTTAACAGTGTACCTATGTACTAACGCATCAATTGGGAATGCATCGATGCATTTACTTCATGTCCTCTAAACGCGTCATAAGCGTCACATGAAAGGTCGCATAAGACGAAAAAACGCTTAAATCCACACGGGCTAAGACAACGGAACGGACCCATAACGTAAGTGGGCCTGATCAGTGGTATAAATCTTGGGAAACAGCGCAAGACCAAAAATACAAATACGGCAATCACAAGGACATCACGGCTAAACCGTTCCAAGCGACTAGACGAGCGTCACACATTTCTTTGTGCTGTCTGGACATTGGGCTGGCCAACGTCCTTGTTGGCTAATCCTTAGAGGCCAGATAATCGCCCCTGGAGCGGCTCGTCAAAGGACATCGAACACCGCGCTAACCACAGGACTCACACCGTACCAGAAATCTGACGAGCAGGGCTGACGATCGGTAGCGTAGATATACTGTAAGCTGCCGGACACCGAGCGTTTCAGCGAAAAAAAAGCTTAATGCCAGTCAGCAGCCGACCTTTCTGCCAGAGCTCAGCTGTTCGGTCCCTTCCCTCACGAATAATATCAAAATATTTGACGACGGGTTCATCCTACACCTATTCATAGACATCTGCTCAATGCTTTACATTCAATCTAGGTCTACCTTCAATGACCCGCCCTCATTCTATCGAGTATCGACACCCCTCCATTCCCATCCCCCAGTCTGGCCGCCCTCGCGTCCCTCGTCAGGTATTCGGAGCATGTGGCGGCATTACTGGGCGTGACAGGTGTATCTTTTTGGCAGCTGCTGAACCCCTCCCCTATTATTTCTTCTAGCTCATCTACTCTCTCTCTCTCTCTCTCTCTCTCTCTCTCCTCTCTCTCTCTCTCTCTCTCTCTCTCTCTCTCCTCTCTCTCTCTCT